>NC_142164.1:69579141-69879913 GCF_024610735.1 Ursus americanus
CCATTTTTTTTAAGATTTATTTTATTTATTTTACAGAGAGAGAGACAGCCAGCTAGAGAGGGAACACAAGCAGGGGGAGCGGGAGAGGGAGACGCAGGCTCCCAGTGGAGGAGCCTGACGTGGGGCTCGATCCCAGAACTCCAGGATCATGCCCTGATCCGAAGGCAGACGCTTAACGACTGAGCCACCCAGGCACCCCCTTCTGCCCATTTCTTAACTGCATTTTTGTTTGTTTGTTTTTTGGATGTTGAGTTTAATAAGTTCTTTATAGACTTTGGATACTAGTCCTTTATTTGGTGTGTCATTTGCAAATATCTTCTCTATTCCGTAGGTTGCCTTTTATCTCAGTTGATTGGTTCCTTTGCTATGAAAAATACTTTTATCCTGATGAAGTCCAAATAGCTCATTTTTGCTTTTATTTACCTTTGCTCTGGAAACATGACTAGCAAGAAGTGGCTGTGGTTGAGGTCAAAGAGGTTGCTGCCTGTGTTCTCTTCTAGGATTTCGATGGATTCTTATCTCACATTTAGGTCTTTGATTCATTTTGAGTTTATTTTTGTGTATGGTGTAATAAAGTGGTCCAGTGTCATTCTTCTGCATGTGGCTGTCCAATTTTCCCAACACCATTTACTGAAGAGGTATCTTTTTTTCCCCCATTGGATATTGTTTCCTGTTTGTCAAAGATTAGATGACCACAGAGTGGAGAGTCCACTTCTAGGTTCTTTATTCTGTTCCATTGATCTATGTGTCTGTTTTTGTGCCAATACCATACTGACTTGATGATTACAGCTTTGTAATACAGCTTAAAGTCCAGAATTGTGATGCTTCCAGCTTTGGTTTTCTTTTTCAACATTACTCTGGCTATTCTGGGTATTTTCTGGTTCCATACAAATTTCAGAATTATTTGTTCCAGCCCTATGAAAAATGCTGGTGCTATTTTGACAAGGATTGCATTGAATGTGCACATTGCTTTGGGTATTATAGATATTTTAACAATATTTGTTCTTCTAATCCATGACTATGAAATGTTATTCCATTTCCTTGAGTCTTCCTCAATTTCTTTCATAAGTATTCTATAGTTTTCAGAGTATAGATCTTTTACCTCTTTTGTTAGTCTTATTCTTAGGTATCTTATGGGTTTTGTTACAATTGTAAATGGGATCGATTGCTTGATTTCTCTTTCTGCTGCTTCATTATTGATGTATAGAAATGCAACAGATTTCTGTACAGTGATTTTATATCCTACATTTTTGCTGAATTCATGTATGAGTTCTAGCAATTTTTTGGTGGCATCTTTCAAATTTTCTACATAGAGTACCATGACGTCTGCAAATAGTGGAAATTTGAATTCTTCCTTGCTGATTTGGATAAATTTTATTTCTTTTTGTTGTCTGATTGCTGAGGCTAGGACTTCCAGTTCTATGTTGAACAACAGTGGTGAGAGGGGACGTCTCTGTTGTGTTCCTGACCTTAGGGTGAAAGGTCTCAGTTTTTCCCTGTTGAGGATGATTTTAGCTGTGGGTCTTTTAAACGTGGCTGTTAAAGATGTTGAACTATGTTGCCTCTTTCCCTACTTTGTGGAATGTTTTTATCAAGAAAGGATGCTGTATTTTGTCAGATGCTTTTTCTGCATCTATTGAGAGGATCATATGGTTCTTATCCTTTCTTTTGTTAATGTGTTTTATCACGTTGATTGATTTGCAGATGTTGAATGACCTCTGCAGCCCAGGAATAAATCCCACTTGGTTTTGGTGAATAATCCTTTTAATGTACTGTTGGATCTGATTAGCTCATATCTTGTTGAGAATTTTTGCATCTATATCCATCACGAACATGAGTCTGTGATTTTCCTTTTTAATGGGGTCTTTTTTTAAATGTTATGTTAGTCACCATATAATACTTCATTAGCTTTTGATGTAGTATTCTATGATTCATTGTTTATGTATAACACCCAGTTCTCATTGCAGTGTAGTGTTCCATGATTCATTGTTTGCATATAACACCCAATTCTTATTTTAATATGTGCACTCCTTAATACCCATCACCAGGCTAACCCATCCCCCCACTCTCCTCCCCTCTGAAATCCTCAGTTTGTTTCCCAGAGTCCATAGTCTCTCATGGTTCATCTCCCTTTAGTGGGGTCCTTATCTGGTTTTGGGATCAAGGTAATGCTGGCCTCATAGAATGAGTTTGGAAGTTTTCCTTCCATTTCTATTTTTTGGAGCTTTTTCAGAAGAATAGGTATTAATTCTTCTTTAAATGTTTGGTAGAATTCCCCTGGGAATCCATTGCTCTGGACTCTTATTTGTTGGGGAAATTTTGAGTACTGATTCAATTTCTTTGCTGGTTATGGGTCTGTTCGAATTTTGTATTTCTTCCTGTTTCAGTTTTGGTAGTTACTATGTTTCTAGGAATTTATCCATTTCTTCCAGATTGCCTAATTTGTTGGCATATAATTGCTCATAATATTATCTTATAATTGTATTTCTTCAGTGTTGCTTGTGACCTTTTCTCTTTCATTAATGATTTTATTTATTTGGGTCCTTTCTCTTTTCTTTTTGATATGACTGGTTAGGGTTTATCATCTTGTTAATTCTTTCAAAGAACCAGGTCCTAGTTTCATTGGTCTATTCTACTGTTTTTATTTTTTTTATTTCTTTTTTTTTAAATTTATTTGACAGAGATAGAGACAGCCAGTGAGAGAGGGAACAGAAGCAGGGGGAGTGGGAGAGGAAGAAGCAGGCTCACAGCGGAGGAGCCTGATGTGGGGCTCGATCCCAGAACGCCGGGATCACGCCCTGAGCTGAAGGCAGATGCTTAACCACTGTGCCACCCAGGAGCCCCTGTTTTTTTTTTCTTTAAATTTCTATAGCATTGATTTCTGCTCTAATATTTATTCTTTCTCTTCTCCTTCCAGATATAGGCTTTATTTGCTGTTGTTGTTGTGGTGGTGGTGGTTGTTTTTTTTCCAGCTCCTTTAGGTGTGAGGTTAGGTTGTGCATTTGAGACTTTTCTGGCTTCTTGAAGAAGGCCTGTATTGCTATATACTTCCATCTTTGGATTGCCTTTGCTGCATTCCAAAGGTTCTGAACTGTTGTGCTTTCATTTTAATTTCCTTCCATGTATTTTTTAAATTCTTCTTTAATTTCCTGGTTGAACCATAATTCTTCAGTAGGGTGTTCTTTAACCTCCATGTATTTGTGGTCCTTCCAAATTTCTTCTTGTGGTTGACTTCAAGTTTCAAAGCATTGTGGTTGAAAATGTGCATGGTATGATCTCTATCTTTTTTGTACCATTTGAGGCCTGATTTGTGATCCAGTATATGATCTATTCTGGAAAATGTTCCATGTGCACTTGAAGAGAATGTGTCTTTTGCTGCTTTAGGATGGAATGCTCTGAGTATATCTGTTAGGTCCATCTAGTCCAGTTGGTCATTCAAATCCCTTGTTTCTTTGTTGATCTTCTGCTTAGATGACATGTCTATTGCTGTGAGTTAAATGTTAAAGTTCCCTAGTATTATTGTATTATTATCAATGAGTTTAAGTTTGTCATTAATTGATTTATATACTTTGCTGCTCCCAAATTAGGGGCATAAACATTTACTATTATTAGATCTTTTTGTTGGATAGACCCTTTTATTTTGATATAGTGTCCTTCATTTCTTCTAACAGTCTTTGGTTTAAAATCTAGTACGTCTGATAAAAGTATGGCTACTCCATCTTACTTTTTATGTCCATTAGTATGATAAATTATTCCCCATCCCCTCACTTTCAATCTAGAGGTGTCTTGGGGTCTAAAATTAGTCTCTTATAAGGAGCATATCAAACAGTCTTTTTTCCCCCCATTCTGATGCTCTATGTCTTTTGATTGGAGCATTCACTCTATGTCTTTTGATTGGAGCATTCAGTCCACTTACATTCAGAGTAATTATTGGAAGATATGAATTTAGTGCTATTGTATTACTGTAAGGTCACTGTTCCTGTAGGTTCTCTCTGTTTCTTTATGGTCTTTGTTACTTTTGGTCTCTCTTTCCACTCAAAGTGTCCCATTCACTATTTTTTACAAGCTGGTTTAGTGTTCATTAATTCCTTTAATTTTTGTCTTGGAAATTCTTTCTCTCTCCTACTCTGAATGACAGCCTTGCTGGATAAAATATTGTTGACTGCATATTTTTTCCCATTTAGCACATTGATTATAGCATGCCACTTCTTTCTGGCTTGCCAGGTTGGTGTGGACAGGTCTGCTGCCAGCCTTATGTGTTTACCCTTATAGTTTAAAGACTTCTTCTCCCAAGCTGCTTTCAGGATTTTCTCTTTATCTTTGTATTTTCGAAGTTTCACTATGATATGTTATGGAGTTGGCCTGTTTTTTACGATCTTGATGGGAGTTTTCTGTGCCTTTTTTAACTGAATGCTTGCTTCCTTCCCCAGTTTAGGGAAGTTCTCAGATATAATTTGTTCAAATAAACCTTCTGCCCCTTTTTCCTGTTCTTCTTTGGGACTCCTATGATACGGATATTATTTCACTTTATGGAATCTTTGGGTTCCCTAAGTCTACCTTTGTGATCTAATAGTTTTCTTTCCCTCTTCTTTTTGGCTTTATTATTTTCCATAATTTTATCTTCTGTATCACTGATTCACTCTTCTGCTTTTCTATCCTCATTTTTATGGTCTCCACTTGGGACTGCATCTCAGTTATAGCATTTTTAATTTCAGCCTGACTATATTTTATTATTTTTTTTATCTCTACAGTAAGAGATTCTCTAGTGCCATCTACGCTTTTTTCAAGCCCAGGTAGTATCTTTATAATCATTGTTTTAAATGCTTGTTCAGACATCTTACTTATATCTGTATTGATTAAATCCCTGGTTGTGAGTACTACCTCCTGTTCATTCTTTTGGGGTGAATTTCTCTGTCTTGTCATTTTGTCCAGAAAGGAAAATTAGAAATAAAAATTTAAAAAAAGATAAAAACAACAATAAGGACAACAACCACAAGAAGAAAATAAAACAAAACAAAGAAAACTAGATCTTGTCTGTGTTTTGGTCAGCTTATTAAAAGAAACTAGATCTGAAGATAAGAAAGAAATATATATACACACATATAAAATAGAATGAAATACAATGAACAGGACAAAACATATAAAGTGTATATGAAAATAAAAATTAAAAATAATAAAAATGAATTAGAAATAAGAAAAAAATGTTTCTCATAGTCCATAGTCTCTCGGGGAGGGGGGTGGGTGATTGGGATAGACCGGTGATGGGTAGTAAGGAGGGCACGTATTGCATGGTGCACTGGGTGTTATACGCAACTAATGAAGCATCAAACTTTACATTGGAATCCGGGGATGTACTGTATGGTGACTAACACAATATAATAAAAAATCATTTAAAAAAAAAAAGAAAAGAAATAAGAAAAAAATGAAAAAAAAATGAAGAGTAAAAGTACAAGAGCTGAAGCCTCTCAGTTCTCTATGATCAGTAAACCTGGTGGGAATGAGTTGTTTATGCTGGTCTTCTGGGTGAGAGGCTGGTTGCACTGATTGTCAGGTGGACTTGCCCTGATGGAAATGTGCCTGGAGCGCCCAGTGAGGCAAGGCTCTGTGTAAGCAGCTCTGGACTCCACTAGGTGGCGCTGTTTGGCTCCCTGAAAGCTTTCAGCCCTGATGGGTGGGATGAAAATGATGCAGCCCTGCTCTCTAGCCCTGGAGCTGAAAATTCACACCCTTTGTTCTTTAGTGAGCCCTTACAGAAGACCAACCAATAACTCTGTCTCCCTGGTTTCTGTCAGAACTCTATGTTCATCCTGCCTGTGTCTGATGTTTTGTTTTGTTTTGTTTATCTCAGGCAAGTGGCTGAGTTTCAAAAAACTCCAACTTTTAGGGACTCCTGTGGCATGGACCCACACTGCTCCTCCCGGGGTCTTGCCAGGCTTCTGCATTTTGCCTGACTCATCCCAGGAAAACGGTTGCACAACCACACAGTGGTTTGCAGTTTATGGCAATACAGAGCAAAAAGCAGGTACCTAGACTCCCTGTTCTCGGCTGGCTTCCACAATCCTATGCCTGGGAACAGTGCAGCACTTAGGCCCCATTTGCTCTTCTTGTGACCCAGGGGATCCTCAGACCACTGTGTCACACCTGGGATTCCACCTGCTTTGGTGCCTGAGCACCTTTAAGTTAGACACGTCCCCCACGGTAGCAGACTTCTAAAAGTTCCAATTTTGCACTCCACTCCTTATAATACTTTGTGGTAGCCCCTTTAAGCAGGCCCCCTCCCCTCTGCTGTATCCACAGCTATATCACACTGAATTCAAGTGTCCACACCTCCTAGCTCTTCTACTTGTAGCCTTCTCTCCAACTTCCAATTGATTTCTTGGGTGTTCAGAATGATTTGATAACTATCTAGCTGTATTTGAGGGATGAGACAAACTCAGGGTCCCCCTACACCTCCGTCATTTTAACTCTTCCTCTAATTTGTTATGGAACAAATTAACCCCTATATTTTCTTGATCAATTGACCCCTATATCATTATATACACATACACTTTATATATCATATATCTTCTTGTTTTTTGTGACTGTTTTTTCACTTAAACTCCTTTCTAAGTAAAGCAAACCCTGATTTTTATTGTGGTAATCATTAACTCAAAATATCTATTTTCATTCTTTTATTTTCAACCTTTGTGTGTCCTTAAATGTAAAGTGAGTCTCTTTTAGGCAGCAAATCATTGGACCTTTTTTTTTTTTTAAATCAAGTCAGTCATTCTGTCTTTGGACTAGAGAATTTAATCCATTTGCATTTAAAATAACTATTAAAGGATAGTACCATATTGTTAATTATATTGCTCAATAGTTGTAGATGTTTTGTTCCTTGATTCCTCTCATGCTGCCTTCCATTTTAATTTGATGACTTTTTTGTGATGGTATACTTTAATCCTTAACATAATCTTTTGTGGGATACTATAGGCTTTCTTTGTGATTATCATAAGGCTTATATGAAATAACCAGCCTATTTTTAAGCTTACAAATTAACTTCAATAGTTTATAGAAAGTTTTTATTTTTACTTCTTTCCTTTTACATTTAAGTTTTTGATGTTACAACATACATTTCTAATAACACATATCCAATACAAATTATTGTAGTTATAGTTACTTTAAATATGCTTTTTTCAAACTTTTAAACTGAGGTTGTAGGTAATTTACACACCACCAATATTAGATATTCTGATCTTGACTATATATTTATATTTACCAATGAGTTTTACACATTAATATGTTTTTATGTGTGAATTAGCATAATTTCATTTCAACTTGAAGAACAGCCTTTAACATTTCTTATAAGGAAATTTTACTGGTGTTGTACTCCCTCAGTTGTTGTTTTATTTGTTTGTTTGGAAAAGTCTATCTTTCCTTCATGGAGAGCTTTGCCATGTATAATATTCTTGGTTGATGGTTTTTTTTTCTTTTAATATTTTGAATATGTCATCACACTATCCTGGCCTACAAAGTTTTTGCTGAGAAATTTACTAATAGTCTTATGGGGCTCCCTTGTATATGATAATTGACAAGTCACTTTTCTCTTGCTGCTTTCAAATCATCTCTTTGTTTTTGACATTTGACAATTTCATTGTAATATGTCTCAGTGTAACCCTTTTCCACTTCTTACTTGCAGTTTTTTGGACCTGATGAATTTAGATACCCATTTGCCTTTTCATGTTTGGGAAATTTTCAGCCACTATTGCTTTATTTTTTTAATGTTTTTTTTTATATTATGTTAGTCACCATACAGTACATCCCTGGTTTTTGATGTAAAGTTCGATGATTCATTAGTTGCCTATAACACCCAGTGCAGCATGCAATACATGCCCTCCTTACTATCCATCACCAGTCTATCCCATTCCCTCACCCCCCTCCCCTCTGAAGCCCTCAGTTTGTTTCTCAGAGTCCATAGTCTCTCATGCTTCATTCCCCCTTCTGATTACCCCCCCCTTTCTTTATCCCTTTCTTCCCCTACCGATCTTCCTAGTTCTTATGTTCCATAGATGAGAGAAATCATATGATAATTGTCTTTCTCTGCTTTAAATTAGCACTATGCCCTTTCATTTTTTCCTCTCCTCCTTGGAATGCCGTGATGTGTATTTTGTTTTTCTTGATAATGTCCCACAAGCCCCACAGGCTTTCTTCACTCATTTTTTTCCATTTTTTTCTTTGTGCTCCTTTTACTAAAAAAATTCAAATGACCTATCTTCAAGTTAATTGATTCTGACTTCTGCTTGGTTGAGTCTGTTCTTAATCTCTCTTTAGAATTCTTCAGTGTAGTCACTTTATTTTTGAGGTCTATGAATTCTTTGTGTTTGCTGTTTGTTTATATCTCTTTGTTTAACTTATTATTTTGTTCATGCATTATTTTTCTAGAATTGTTTAGTTGTTCACTTTTGCAGTTTTTTGGACTTCCTTAAGAGGATTATTCTCAGTTATTTGTCAGATAGTTTTTAGATCTCCAGTTTTTGAGGCTCTGTTATAGGAGCTTTATTAATTTCCTTTAGTGGTTCAATTCTTACTTGATTCTTCATAATCCCTGTATCCTTGCATTATATTCACTCATTTGAGTAGGCAGTCTTGTCTTCCAGAATTTACAGGTTAACTTCAGCAAGGAAAAGCCTTCATAAGTAAGCTTTGCTTGAGGTACTGAATGGATTCATTGGTAGCATCCATGGGCAGTAAGTGCTTATTTTCAGTGTCTGTAGTTGGGTAAGGCCAAGTGTGGAGGCAGATAACCACTGGCTGGACTCTACAGTTGGGTGGGTCTGCTGGCTGAGCTCAATATTGAAGCATGGGCACTGGGTGGGTTTCTTGGTTGGGCAGGATTGTTTGGCTTTGTAGTCAAGTGGGGACACTAGCTGGGCTCTGTAGTTACCTTTATGTGAGTGATGTTGAAGGCTGTGTTCAGTAATCAGGCATTGCTGTTGGTTGGGCTACATGGCTGGGCAAGGCTATTAACAGTGGTCACAGGGTCATTGTGACTCCACACGTTTAGAGACTATGCTCAACAATTGGGCAGGATAATCCAACAATACATTTAAAAAAATCATTCACCATGATCAAGTGGGATTTATTGCTGGTATGCAAGGGTGGTTCAATATTTGCAAATCACTCAATGAGATACATCATATCAGTAAGAGAATCAGTAAAAATCAAATGATCATTTCAATAGATGCAGAAAAAGCATTTGACAAAGTACAATATCCATGCATGATAAAAGCTTTCAACAAAGTAGGTTTAGAGGAAACATACCTCAACATAATAAAGGCCATATATGAAAAATCCCCAGCCAACATCATACTCAATGAGAAAAATTGAGAGGTCTTTCCCTAAGGTCAGGAACAAAACAAGGATGTCCATTCTCACCATTTTTATTCAACATAGTACTGGAAGTCCTAGCCACAACAATTAGATTTAAAAAAAAAAGCAACCAAATCAGTAAGGAGGAAGTAAAACTTTCACTATTTGCAGGTGACATGATGCTTTATATAGAAAACCCTAAAAATCACACCTAAAAAACCCAAAAAAGCAAAACACTACTAAACTGATAAATGAATTCAGTAAAGTTGCAGGGTATAAAATCAATGTGCAGCAATCTATTGTAGTGGTGCCAGGATGGCTCAATCAGTTAACAGTCTGCCTTTGGTTCAGGTCATGATCTCAGCTTCCTAGGATTGAGCCCCTCATCTGGCTCTCTGTTCAGTGCACAGTCTGCTTCTCCCTCTCACTCTCCCTCTGTGCTCTCTCTCTCTCTTTCTCTCCCTCAAATAAATAAAATATTTTAAAAAAGAAATCTGTTGTATTTCTGTACACTAATAATGAAACAGCAGAAAGAGAAATCAAGCAATTGATCCCACTTACAATTGCACCAAAAATAATAAGATACCTAGAAATAAACCTAACCAAGAGGCAAAAGATCTGTATTCTGAAAACTATAAAACACTGATGAAAGAAATTGAAGACCACACAAAGATATGGACAGACATTCCATTCTCATGGATTGGAAAAACAACTATTGTTATAATGTTTATACTACCCAAAACAGTTGACACATTTAATGCAATCCCTATCAAAATGCCACCAGCATTTTTCACAGAGCTAGAACAAACGACCTTATAATTTGTATGGAACCAGAAAAGACCCCAAATAGCCAAAGCAGTTGTGAAAAAGAAAAACAAAGCTGGAGACATCACAATTCCAGACTCCAAGTTATATTACAATGCTGTAGTAATCAAAACAGTGTGGTACTGACACAAAAATAGACACATAGATCAATGGAACAGAATACAAAACCCAGAAATGAGCCCACCAAAATAAAAAAGTTTCTGCACAATGAAGGAAATGATAAAAAAGAAAAACCTGAAAGGCAACCTACTGAATGGAAGAAGAAATTTGCAAATGATATATCTGATAAAAGGTTAGTATCCAAAATATATAAAGAACTTATTCAAATCAACATCCAAAAAACAAATAATCCAATTTAGAAAGGGGCAGAAGACATGATCAGACATTTCTCCAAGGAAAACATCTAGATGGTCAACAGACACATGAAATGATGATCAACATCACTAATTATTAGGAAAATACAAAGCAAAACTGCAATTTGATATCACCTTGCCACACTTATAAAAATGACTAAAATCAACAACACAATAAACAGGTGTTGGTAAGGATGTGGAGAAAAATGGACCTCGTGCACTTGTGGTGGGAATGCAAACTGGTGCAGGCACTGCAAAACAGTATGGAGGTTCCTCAAAAAGCTAAAAATAGGACTACCCTATGCTTCAGTAATCATATTGGTTATTTACTCCCCAAAATTACAAAAGCAATAATTCAAAAGGATACAAGAACCACTATGGTTATACCAGCATTATTTACAATGGCCAAATTATGGAAGTAAGCCATGTGTCCATTGGATACAGTCTCTGCTTGAGTACTGCTGCAAGTAAGAGTTTGGTCCACTGGAGTCTAAGTACTGGTTACTATAAATCCAACCCCCATTCTATGTCTGTATCTGATCTCCAGTGTTTCAGCCCTGAAGATCTCCCAGTGAGCCCTGGGCCTCCCAGGAAACATCACAATTCTGGAATAACTAGTTGTTCACTTTGGACTCTCTTCTTCCACTGGAAAAAAGATAGACCCAGAGAGATCCTCTCCATAGGACACTGTTCCAGACTGGGGTAGTTGTGATATGGGCAAAATGAAACAGTTCTTTTTACTCTTCCTTTTTTTAAAAAAAAAAATTAGGCTCTAGGCCAATGTGGGGCTCAAAATCACAAACCTGAGTTCAAGAGTCTTATGCTCTTCTGACTTAGCTAGCCAGGCACCCTTCCTTTTACCCTTCTAAAAAGTTACTCCCCATCTCTCTGATCCAGTGTGGTGCTTCTGCCTCACCTCTGGGTATGGGGATTTTCCTATGGCATCTTCTCTATGGATAGTTTCTACTGGAAGACTTAATTTGGAATGCCCCTTGTTACCATCTTGATGTCACCAACCATGAAGACCAGATTTGCAATGATAACCCATTTCAGTTCTAATAATTGTTGTTTGTATCTTTTCTAGTATTTTTATCTTTGTCAGGCTTGCTAGTTTTTCAATTTTATTTTATATTTTATTCCATTTTTTAAAGAACCAATTTTTGTTTGATGTATTTTCTCTATTATTTTTCTGTTTTTAGTTTCATTTATTTCTGCTCTGATCTCTATGTTTTATTTCATTTTGTTTGCTTTGGATTTCCTTTCTCTTCTATTTATAGTTTTTTATGTAAGAACTTATTTTTGTCAACTTAAGACCTTTTTTATTTTTTAAAAGATTGTTTTTATTTATTTATTTATTTATTTATTTATTTATTTATTTATTTAGAGAGAACGTGAGAGCAGGAGGGGCAGAGGGAGAGGGAGAAAGAGAGACACCGACTCCCCACTAAGCATGGAGCCCAATGCCAGAGCTTGATCTCATGACCCTGAGATCATGACCTGAGCTGAAACTAAGAGTCTGATGCTTAACTGACTGAGCCACCCAGGTGTCCCTTTTATCTTTTCTAATGCATTTTAGTTCTATAAGTTTCCCTCACAGCACTGCTATAACTGCATCCCACACATTTTGATGTATTTTGTTTTTATCTTTAATCAAGTCCATATTTTTAAATTTACTTTGAGATGTCTTCTTGGGTTTATTAAGTATTTAGAAATGTATTGCTTAATTCCTGTATGTTTAGAGATTGTCCTGTTGTCATTCTGTTATTAATTTCTAATTTGGTTCCACTGTGGTCAGAGCAAACACAGTGTATGATTTCAATCATTTTAGACTTGTTGGTGTTTGTTAAATTGTCCACTACATGGTCTATCTTTTTTTTTATTATGTTCAGTTAGGCAACATATAGTACATCATTAGTTTTTCATGTAGTGTTCAATAATTCATTAGTTGTATATAACACCTATCTTTTTTTTAAAAAAAGATTTTATTTATTTATTTGACAGAGATAGAGACAGCCAGCGAGAGAGGGAACACAAGCAGGGGGAGTGGGAGAGGAAGAAGCAGGCTCATAGCAGAGGAGCCTGATGTGGGGCTCGATCCCATAATGCCAGGATCATGCCCTGAGCCGAAGGCAGGTGCTTAACCGCTGTGCCACCCAGGCGCCCCTATAACACCTATCTTGATGAATGTCCTACGGTGGTGTGGATAAGTGTGTATTCTGCTTTCCTTGGTTAAGTGTTTTATATCATCTATCTATCTTCTATCTATCTATCTATCTATCTATCTATCTATCTATCTATCTATCATCTATCATCTATCTATCTATCTATCTATCTATCTATCTATCTATCTATCATCTATCTATCATCTATCTTTATGTCAGATTCTTCTGATTTATTGTATTATTCAAGTCTTTTATATCTTCATTTACCCTTATTTTTGCATTTTCCATTTTCCTTTCTCCCTTTCTGATGTTCTAAGATTCTTTTTTTCATCAGCTGTCTTTTTTGTTTGAAAAACTTTCTTTTAGCCATATTTTAAGTGTGGGTCTGCTAGCAACAAATTATGTTAATTTTCTTTGTCTGAGGATGTCTTTATTTCCCCTTCAGTCCTGAAGGGCAGTTTCACTGGTTATATAATTTGTTACTTACAGTTCTCTTTTTCAGCACTTGAAAATATCATGCTATCTCTTTCTGACCTCCAGAGCTTTAGATAGAAATCCATTGCCATTCAAATTGATGTTCCCCTGTAAGTGATATGTTGTTTCCCTTTGGACATTTTATTTTAGTTTAGTTTAAAAAATGTTTATTTTAATTCCAGTTAGTTAACACACAGTGTAATACTAGTTTCAGGTGTACAATATAGTGTTTTAGCACTTCCATACATCACCCAGTGCTCATCACGACAGGTGCCCTCCTTAATGTTTTTATTTTTTAAAGATTTTATTTATTTATTTATTTGAGAGAGAGAATGAGAGAAAGAGAGAGTGGGGGAGAAGGGACAGAAGGAGAAGGAGAGGGAGCAGCAGACTCCCAATGAGCAGGGAGCCTGATGCGGGCCTTGATCCCAGGACTCCAGGATCACGACCCAAACCAAAGGCAGACACCCAACCAACTGAGGCACCCAGGTGCCCTCCCTTTGGACATTTTAAGTTTTTTTTTTTTTTCATTTTTAAAAATTTAGATGCGCTATGCCATGGCATATATTTCTTTGTGTTTTCTTATTTTGGGTTCTCTCAACTTTTTGAGCCTGTAAACTTATCTTTTCCAAATTTAGAAAATTTTCAACCATTACTTCTTTGAATATTCTTTCAATCCTACCCTCTTTCTGTCTCTCTAGAAATCCTATGATATAAATGCTGGATCTGCTGCTTTTGTTGTATAAGCTCCTGGGGCTCTTTTCACTCAGTCCATTTTCTCTGTTTGCATTGAGTATCTTATATTGATCTGTCCTCAAGTACACTAATTCTATCTTCTGTCATCCCTAACTCTACTATTGAGCCCGTCCAGTTAAGTTTTTATTTCAGTTATTATTTATTTATTTATTTATTTATTTATTTATTTATTTATTTATTTTACAGTTCTTTACTTTCCATTTTTGTGTGTGTGCATATAAACTTTTATTGCTTTGCTGGGGTCCCTTGGTGGTTCATTTGGTTAAGCATCTGCCTTTGGCTCAGGTCATGATCCCAGAGTTCTAGGATCCAGCCCCACTTTGGGTTCCCTGCTCACAGCTCAGCGGGGAGTCTGCTTCTCCCTCTCTCTCTGCTCCTACCCCTGCTTGTGCTCTCTCACATGCTCAGTCTCTCAAATAAATAAATAAAATCTTAAAAAAAAAACTTTTATTGCTTTGCTGAATTTTTCTTTTTTTGTATTTGTCTCAGAAGCATTTGTAATTGTTTGTTGAAGCAATTGTATGGAGGCTGTTTTAAAATTCTTTTCAGGTAATTTGAACATCTGATTCATTTCAGTTTTTGTGTCTTTTGATCGCCTTCTCATTCAAGTTGTGATTTTTATGGTTCTTGATATGATCGGATTGTAAAGCATATTTAAATAATCTATTTTAGGAGGTACTCACCCTGTTTATATTTAGCACACAGGTCTTGGCATTATTTTGTGTTCCAATGATAATGTAATTTTCAGAGACTTTGTTGTGGTATTTTGTTTTGCTTGGTTTCTCTGGTGCTTCTTTTGATCCCTGACAGAGCCCCTTATTGTCTCTGGGTAGCGAAAGGGATTCTCCAGCTTGCAGCAGAAGCGAGCTTCCTGGGCTGGGCAGCTTGCTATGCTGAGATTCCCCTTGCAGGTCTTTCCCAATGTCTGCTTAAGAAAGGGGAGCCTCTGGCAAAAGGAGATGATGACCAGCTTTCCTGGCTACTTGATGTCAGCAGGGCTCCACCTTAAGTCCTTTTTGTGCCTCTAGGCCCATCTGGGGTTGTCATTAGGATTCCTCTTCGATCTTGGACTGTGTTCTGCTAGGTTGGGTGTTGGGAAGATGCCCAGTTGCTTTGTTGCTGTTCTTTTCCAGGTTGCCTTCTACTTTCTATTTTTTAAGTCCTTCTATTGTCTCTTTTATTATTTACAGTGTTTTTTTTTAAAGATTTTATTTATTTATTCTACAGAGATAGAGACAGCCAGCGAGAGAGGGAACACAAGCAGGGGGAGTGGGAGAGGAAGAAGCAAGCTCACAGCAGAAGAGCCTGATGTGGGGCTCGATCCCATAACACCGGGATCACGCCCTGAGCCGAAGGCAGACGCTTAACCGCTGTGCCACCCAGGCGCCCCTATTATTTACAGCGTTTATCTCTAAAGATAGATGAGTTTGTGGCATCGCATCTGAACTGTAAGCTTAATTTATATTTTTAAAACATCACTTTTCTGCATGAAGAATCAAATGTAAGGGGATAGAGTAGATGAGAGGAGAGTGATCAGGAGGCTACCATTTTAGTCCAGGTAAGATACATTTTTTAAAAATACTGGGGTGGTAGTAGTAAAGATAAAAACAAATGAACCAGTTACAGCAATTTAGGAGACAAAACAGACAAGACTCGCCTATATGTTGACTTTGGAGATTTCTGGCTTGATCCACTGAATGAATGGAAGTGTCACTTAATTGTCAAAAACATATCTTACATCCCCACTGGGAGTAAACTTACCACAAAAATACATCCCTTTTTGAAATACATGGGCTTAGGTTTACATTTCCTGATCTGAAGCAGGGTTACACACTCAGAAGAAATGTACCCCCATTTACCTACTTCTCCTTGTCTCATATTCATGACCATGACCAAACTAACAACCTCCCAGTTGCATGCAAATCATAGCTATTAACTATAGAGTCCCCAATGTACACTGGATTTTCAATATTCCACATTAACAATAGGCTAAAAAGTTTTGCCGTTAAGTATATTGGTTACTTAAATACTTAAATATGCTTAAATACTCTATCATTTGATTTTACAACTAGTGATTTAACTTTACATCATCTCTTTCCCCTGTTACGTGTCTGTGATTTCCAGTAAAGGTCTCCAGAAAGCCAATGACCACTGTAAGCCAAGATGAGTAATAGGCTTTGGACTGTGTTTTCTCCTTCAACTTTCAACATTATATGGCAACTGAATACCAGCCCTGTGGGTTTCTACATTTGATCTCAAAGTGTACCTGACTAGGCAGACATGTCTGAGAAGACAGGAAAATTGCAGTCAATGAAGTTCCCATGATATACCAGGATGAAAACAGGTATTTGGAGTCAAACAGATTAAGACACGAACACTTGCTCAACTTCTAGTGAATGGCCTTGGGTAGAATTATTCTATCTGATCCTTTGTTTATTCAAATATAAAACAGAGTTTCACCCTGATGGAACTAAAACAAGTCAAATGCAATCAGGTATTAGATGCTTTGTAAAGTGTAAAGCATTACATATTTCAGTTATTATCTTCATTCTGCCTCTATGTCTTCTATTCTCCACTTGCCATGTAAAATGGTATTATGGATATTATAGTGAGGGTGGGTCATCTTATCTCATCCTTGCTTTATATCTTGTCTGTCTGTTGTCTCTGACCAAGATTTCAGAGAGGCTTGAACTTACAGTGACAAAGGAATATTGCTTTGAGGTACAAGAGAGAAGGAGTCTGTCTTATTAAAAAGTTCCCCAAATTGCAAATAGACCTTTTATACCCCCAATTGCAAAGAGTCCACAAGATCTGTGCCCACCTCTCCTTGCCCAGTGGACAGGTTAAAGCCTTGTCTCAGCCCTCTATTTCCCTCTGGAAAATTTTCTTAGAATTCAAAAATATATTGGCACCAACGGGTTAAAATATAGTACCCACCATTCTGACTAAGACAGCTTTTTCGTTTCCAAAACGCAAACATGCAGGCTCCACAACAGGATAAGCAGACCCATATTATACTCCCCCAGTGAGTGCTCCTTGCCTCAATCATTGTCACAAACTCCCAGAGGCCACAGGGATCATTAAAATAACTATGTTCACTCTGACAGTCTTCTACCAAGTACTTGAATGTATAGGATTTGTGGCCTAAAATATGAAAAGGACACCCAACATACCCTTTAGTGTAACTGTGCCAGAAACTTGGAGGACTAACTTCCCGAGGAGCTTTTGGCTCCGGGGGTTGCAGGTACTCATAGCAACAATATTCCATCTACCCACTTCTCCAAAATAGTTTATTCTAAGGAGAATCAAAATAAAAGTTTGATCCTCAAATCCCACCCCACCCACTCTCCATCATGCCCATTTTCTTAATCCTTAGTTTAGATGTGGATTATCTTCACAGCTCACTGAACCTTGATCAGAGTGAACTTGCTTAGGTCCTGAAAAGCAACAGAAACCTAATCAATGAGTTTTACCCTTGGTATCTACTTTGTAAGAAGAATCGGTTATTAGGAATTTCCAGATCTTCCAAGTGTCAGTCGTTGATATAATCCAGCTGTTGAAATTTGTGATATAGGATACAAGGGGACTCCCTCATTCCAGCTGCCCAAGTGGAGAAAAAAAAATAAAGAGAAAGACAAAGTACATAATTTCCATGTAAATAAATAGGTGAAGAAATGCCCAGATGAGTTTGATTCCCTCCTCTGCCTGTCTACCACCCATGTCCCTTTGACAGCGGGGTCAGTTACTAGAGCATGGCCTTCTGGGACTGCATTCAAGTTGTGCAGTTGCAGGATTCACCTGTTACTGCTTGAGGGACAGAAGCTTGAAGCTGTCATCCAGGATGGACCTCCTGTTGCGTCGTAGCTTTCTCTGACGATGCTGGTACCAGACCACACCACTAAGAGCCAGAGCAATGAGCAGGAGAATGACACTCATAACAATTAAAACAGAAGCCAGCATCTCAATATTCTTTACAGGGATTTGCATGCCCAGCATCCTCACATTCTCTTCTCCAATGTCTCTGAGGATTGTTGCTGAAATGGAATAAGAGAAAAATGGGAACCCTGGCTGGAGAGTACTCTAATGTGGCACTATTTGCAGTCAACTCCTGGGAAAGAGGAAATAACTCTGTTGAAACTGGACAGAGGAACTGCTCCTATCCCTAAAAAGACCAGCTGATGAAGACAGATTTAGAGCTTACAAAGAATTTGTGTAACAAAATGTCACAGCTGAGAAAGCCCTTATGAATTATTGAGGTCCCAATCCCCTCATGGAAAGAACTAAAACTCAGAGTAGAAACAGCCTTGATATATTTCTTCAAATATATAAAAGCTTGTGACATAAAAAAAATACTAATAAAAAGAATTGGATTTGGTTTGCATGTTTCCAGAGGATAGAATGGAGAGCAATGAGTAGAATCTTCAGGGAGGCAATATAACTCAATCGTCTAGTTTATCAATGCTCAATTTGACTATTGGACCATGACAACTGCCTGCCACTGTGCTGTCCAGTCTCTCACTTTTTCAGGTCATGATAATACTGATGTCACATTGACCTTTCCAGGTGAAATAATCTGGTTGTCTTAGTTCCTGGCATACAGACTTTTGCTGATCTCCAATTAACCCACAGAGTAAAACTCAGAATCAAGCCAGGCATTCCAACTCTCACAATCAGGCTCTAATCTGCTTTTTAGAAGTTTTATCTTCTACTCTTTAGCCACAATAACTCATTTGTTTCTCAGAGTAAGTGACCCTCTTTCAGGCTCCCAAGACTTTCTGAAATCCCTTTCTCTCTTCACCTTTCTATACCCATCTTAAATGTTACAGGTCTCTGCAAGGCCTTCTTCAATTTAGCTGGGCAGTTAATGGTCCTTTCTTCTGTGTTCCCAAAGTATCTGTACAGTTTGTATTCCCATGATTTACTTGCCTGGGCCAACTGAACTAATCCCCCTCTCTTCTAGACTTCAGTATCCTGTTTTATAAAATGGTGATAAGAACCATACTTAGCTCAGAGGTTTCTTGTGAGATTTAAGTGAGTTAATATTTATAAGATATTTAGTATAGCACCTGGAAGATAGCAAATGCACAATAACTGATAGTTGTTATTTTTTGCCCTTTTTTTAAACAATGTATACCAGCAGTGCAATTATTGTTTTTGTGTCTCTTTCCATATCTAAACACAAATCTCCTGGAGACTAGTGAGTATGTCTTACTTGTTTTAGTGTCCCTGGAACTCAGCACATGTTTGATAAATATATAAATGGATGAAAGAACATTCTTAAAGAATGGAGAGATGAAATATAATGAGTTCAAATGGAAGCTGGAAAACATCCTTGTTCTGAGATTACATTCTACCATGGACAAATTACCTTGGACAAATTACCTTCCATCTCTCAGTTTCTCATGTGGATATTCGGTTTTATTAGACCAACAGTTTTTGAGGTTTTTTTCCCCATTGTGAAACCTTTCTAACAAGTAAGAGCTTATGAGTATGTATGTACATAGAAATATGTATTATGTGTATCCAAATATACATACAAAATATGTATACACACACACACACACACGTATATGTATGGCATTCTACTCTCTCAGCCTCACTTTACCTTACCCCAATCCCTCCAGGACACACCCTAGTCCCCTGGTTGACAGTTTATAAATTACTTAGGGAGATCATCAGGACTTTTCCAAACATAACTGAAAAAAATTCTCCAGACTAAACTGGAGACTAAATCTCTAAACTAATCTCTAAACTCCAGACTAAATCTCTAACGTCCCTTCTAGCTCTCATAACTTTGAGTTTTTCTCAGTCCAGGTACAAATGGTGTGGGAGAGAATGAAAACACTATTTGGACCTAGTTTAGATAGGACAAGAATTTCTACTTTTTTTGAAGGGCAGAAATGGCTGGTTCCAAAGAATCAGCTATTTGGTATTCCATAGATACAAGAATAAAAATAGCTGATGCAGACTGTATATATGGTATTTGTACTAGTTTCATTTTATCTCTGTGAGTAGTTTATGTCTGTGTTACAGCTGCTTCATGTCCAACCCAGCGAAAACCTGAATTTTCTTCCCCCTCACACATTAGGAGGGAAGCTAAGATAGCAACTTTTAACTGGGGATGAGGTTGTTTTCCTCAATTTAGGAAGTTAGGAGTGGAGGCAAGAGAGAATAAACCTGCTTAGAGAAGCTGAATCTTGGGTTCCTGTGTTTTAAAGTCTTACAGAAATCTTAGAATGCTTCCTGCTAGTATTGTAGTCCATATTTTGGTCAGTGAGTCTCATCTTTTAGAGGCACTACACTTCTCCCCAAGTACATACCACATGTAACTACCCAGTTTGTGCGTTATTCTCCTTACCTTTTCCAATCTCTTTGGTGATGGTGATAGTGCTTACGCGTTCTGGAAAAAGGAAAACAAGAAGATAATTAACTTTGTTTATTATTCCTACCAATCCACAGTTTTGCTGTGGGCATTGGCATTGGTTAGAGGAATTTTTCTGTGGTATCTGAAGCAAAATGAAGGTACCTGGAATTAACTACCTTATGGTCAAAGTAAATATTGGTTTATGGATTTGATTTTGAGTAGTGACAAAAATATAAGCAAAAACATAGGCTTAGGAGTACAAAAAGTAAGTCACCCCTCTGCCATTATGTACATATTTATTGGTACTTCCTACCCACATTTTTTTTTGTCACCCTTTCCTACTCTCCCTTTAGGAAATTTCTATTCCTTGTCAAAACTACATCCCTAAATATTCAAACTCTTCTCAGAACACTTCTTCCTCTTCTGGCTTTAATGAAGCTAAGCTCTTCTCTGAGGACTATGTTTCCTTTATATCCTCTCAATACTGCTTTGAGATAATTGTTCCTCCCCCCCCCTTTTTGTGGTAAATATCTGTCTCATTTAAGGTTTATATTATTTGGTAAGAAAACCCACAACCATTTTTTATCACTGTTACATAGTAGTTATTTTCATTCATGGAATGAAGTGGTAACTGGCTCAGTCTTCCTCTTTCTCAATTCCCACCATTCACCACTCAAGCTTCACAGTTTCTGGAACATTTAACTCCAACAACTTGTACATCTACTCTTATTCTATCAACACCTCCCATGGTCACATTGGTCTTATTATTCAGAACTGCTCCATCTCAGAAATATAAAATCTAACAACAGCCTTCTTCTATTCCTTCAATGCTTTAATGCTATTTATTCCATTTAACCTGTTATCCTCACTTCATAAAGATCTCTAGCTCCTGGATCCTTCAATTTTTTCCCCTAAACTATCAGCTTCATCCTGTCTCCCCCCCCCCATTCCTAGTCTGGCTAGACTCTATGGTATATCACCTCAACTACTAACTTACTAGGAGTGTTAAAAATCATTTACCGAAAACAACAGTAACTGTGCTTTCCCTGTGTTTTGTCTGATTTGCTGAATATTGGTGGAGAAAATTCATGTAATTGTAAATATCAGTATTCTTTGTGTCCAACTTCAGGTCCTCAATGCTGCCTGCCAATAATTAATTGATTTTCCATCACTAAGAGTAAACTTTGTTTTCCCATCTCCTGGAGTGTTATTTCAAACCTTAGCCCAATCTCTTCAAGTTCCTTATCCTACCAACTATCCTTCACTTTCAGCAAATGACTCTGTTTTCTCTCTCACAAATGAAGCAGAGACCATAAAATGGAAATATTTTTTCTGACAAGCCCCTCACCCAAACGTACACATTGATCATTTTCTTTTCTGTCCTTTCTCCCCTTTTAGTAAACAAACAAACAAACAAAAACTTACTCCAGTCTAATTTTTCATTTTAGCTCCAGTTTTCATCCCCTGTTTCCTCACCAGGAACCCGGTTTCAACAATTAGTCCTTTCTTCCCTATCTATCTTCAACTATTTCCTTTGGTTGGCCAGTTAGCACATATGTAGTTGGAACAATATTGACTTAGACTATCGTGAATATAAACAAACAAAAAAGCAAATAGGTGAGCTTTATGGGTGGGCTCATTGTCAGAGGTATGAGCTATCTTTATTCATGGAAGTTCTCTGATGATATGTATTGTGGTAGTATGTTGTCTATTAAATGGTCCAGATTTTGGATAACTCATTATTAGAGACAGATAGAACCTGTTATCTTGAATCTATAGCATATACTTTTTAAAGATTTTATTTATTCATTTGAGAGAGAGAGAGAGAGGATGAGTGAGGGGGGAGAGGCAGAGGGATAGGGAGAAGCAGACTCCCCACTGAGCAGGGACCCCGACATGGAACTCGATCCCAGGTCTTTGGGATCACGACCTGAGCAGAAGGAGATGCTTAGCCGACTGAGCCACCCAGGCACCCTGAATCTATAGCATCTTGATGACACATCAATTCATCACTTAACTTTGGTTCTAAGGACTGACAAAACACAACAAAGAATTCTGTGGACCTATCTGGGTAGTAAGGAATAGTACTAGGAGTAGTGAGTTGAAGCCACATTTTAGCACTATGGGTTACTAGAGAAGAAAGTTTTTCAAAGATACAGGCTATCATAATGGACAATTTCTCTTTCTTCAGGGGTACATAGCAGAATTGTGTTCTCTACCCTGGTTTGATAAGTTTGTTTGAATGCCCAAAGACATTTTTAAACTTTCTATTTCCACTGATAACATGCCAATGACTGGAAATCCTAGACTCAGGTCAAGAGGCTCTTAAACAATTAAGGACCCAAAGACACAAAGTCCATGGTAGCCTAAACTTCTATGTTCTTCGTGACAAACAATTATTGATTGGTAAAGAAATTACCCCAGCAATTCACTCTCCATATAATTATATAAGACAAAACATTTTTTTTTTACCTTTGGTAGCAACTTTTTCTGGGATAAGCTGTAATTGAAGGCCAATATCTCCACCTAGCTTTAGATCAAATTGTTCCAAGACAGAAAGAACTTTTTCACAAGCCCCAAAAAACAGATCAATTAAGAAGTGACTATCAGAATTATATTTTTTTAAAGAAAGGACTCATTTGCAAGATTTCTTGAGATAGCATTTCTAATGATTCTTAAAATAATAAATTCATATTCAAATGACATATATTTCAAAGGAAGCATATCTATGCTAAGCATCAACGCATAGAGCCTAACGAGTTTCAGGTTGGGTCAACCAATGTGAAATCAATAGGTGTCAAAGTAATTAGGAGGTGGCAAGAACAAGGGGGCAAAGGAGAATGAGAAATGTTAGTTGGGAGAACACCTGGGTGGGCATGCTCTGTCTTAAGTAGTGGTTCTTCTGGGATCAGAAAAACAGGTGCAAGGATTTCTGGGATTAACTGGTTCCGGTAGGCTACATAAAGCACTTGAAAATTTCCAGTCTTGGAAAGTAAGACCTTACCTCTTTGGGACAAGACAGTAAAGAGGGTCTCCATACCAGCATGGACATGATCAGAAACATGGCAGTGCATCAGCCATGTACCAGGGTTACTGGCTACCATCTCCACAACCTCAAAGGTCCCCGGAAACAGATCTACCACATCTGCCCGGTAGCTCTCTCCATTCTGAAAAAAAGATTGGGAGTGGGGGAGAGGAAATGAAGGGTAAAGAGATAATCTCAGAGCTTGTAGGAGCTAAAAAAGCTTAGATGTCCCAATCAGGACACGGGACTCCAAGATTCATAGATCAGAGAGCAGCTTAAAGTGTTCACCTATCCATCTTCCCTATAAACCCATCCACACAACCAAATCAACAGAGACCCTCTCTTCCTACTTTTTCTTAAAGTGCCCCAAAGTAAAAGACATTCCAGCTTCCTCTGGGGGCTAAAACTAATATCTCCATACTTTTCAGCAGGCTGACATCTGGGGAATTTAGCTTAAGACTTGACTCCTAGGAAGGAAACACATATTTCCTTTAGAAATTGAACTCAATTTAGTTTCCCTTCCATGCTATCACCTTTATCACACTTCTATATCTTTAATTCTGTATCAATGACTTCAACTCTGCTCCCTTTCCCTAAGACTAAATCTTTTTTTTTAAACCTGTATGTTGTTCATGTAGCTCCTGAATTGAAGTTCTTCTGATAATGGATTGAGAACTTCCATAGATTCTGAGCTATCACTCTGAAGTTTCTGGCTCTGAAGATCACTGTTCACCATCTCTCCAGTCCTTGTCTGATATCCAATTACATTGATTTCTTTAACCTACTTACACCATAAATGAGTTACTCATTTCTTCTATACTAGAAGGAAAAGCTAAGGACTAGAGGGAAGTGACTGACCCTGGAATACACGGCCAAACTAGAATTCCCAGCTCAATTCTCCATGTACAAGATCTCTTCTCTTTTAACTAATACCTTGTTCCTTAAGAAGTTGTTCCCTGCCTCCTTAATGACTATCAAAGCATTCCTCTAATCATTCTTGAGGTACTCAGCCCTTTTCTTACTCACCCGATAAAGGAAGCTCTCTGCATGGAAGTGGACAGTGTGTAGGTCAATATCTTGTCCCATGGCCAGCATGTACCAGGCCACTCGTTCTCCTTGGTACATGGTAAGACCCCTGAGGTTGCTGTAGAGCTTTCCATTAATGGCTGTAAAAAAAAGTTTCATTTCTCTCATTTCAACTTCCCATTGCCACTGCTTTAGAGCTAATCCCTATCATGTCTGATGATAGCAATAACTTGTTAACATCTCTAATCTCTAGCCATTTGCCTCCCTTCAGTCTGTCTTACACATTGGTGTTATCAGAGTGGTCTTTCTAAATAACTAATCTGACCATGTCATTCTACTGCTTAAAATACTATAATAGCTCTCATTCTCAATGGGAAAAAACTGAGATTTTTGCCTAAGATCAGGAACATGGCAGGGATGTCCACTATCACCACTGTTGTTCAACATAGTACTAGAAGTCCTAGCCTCAGCAATCAGACAGCAAAAAGAAATAAAGGGCATCTGAAATGGCAAAGAAGTAGTAAAACTCTCACTCTTCACAGATGATATGATACTTTATGTGGAAAACCCAAAAGACTCCACCCCAAAACTGCTAGAACTCATACAGGAATTCAGTAAAGTAGCAGTATATAAAATCAATGCACGGAAACCAGTTGCATTTCTATACACCAAAAATGAGTCAGAAGAAAGAGAAATTAAGAGATTGATCCCATTTACAATGCACCCAAAGCCATAAGATACCTAGGAATAAATCTAACCAAAGAGGCAAAGGATCTGTACTCTGAAAGCTATAGAATACTCATGAAAGAAATTGAGGAAGACACAAATAAATGGAAAAACGTTCCATGCTCATGGATTGGAAGAACAAATATTATTAAAATGTCTATGCTACCTAGAGCAATCTACACATTCAATGCATTCTCTATCAAAATACAACCAACTTTTTTCACAGAAATGGAATAAATAATCCCAAAATTTGTAAGGAACCAGAAAAGACCCCAAATAGCCAGAGGAATGTTGAAAAAGAAAACCGAAGCTGATGACATCAAAATTCTTGATTTCAAGCTCTATTACAAAGCTGTAATCATCAAGACAGTATTGTACTGACACAAAAATAGACACATAGATCAATGGAACAGAACAGAGAACTCAGAAATGGACCCTCAACTCTATGGTCAACTAATCTTTGACAAAGCAGGAAAGAATATCCAATGGAAAAAAGACAGTCTCTTCAGCAAATGGTGTTGGGAAAATTGGACAGCCACATGCAGAAGAATGAAACTGGACCATTTTCTTACACCATACACAAAAATAGACTCAAAATGGATGAAAGACCTAAATGTGAGACAGGAATCCATCAAAATCCTTGAGGAGAACACAGGCCTCTTTGACCTTGGCCACAGTAACTTCTTCCTAGATACATCTCCAAAGGCAAGGGAAACAAAGGCAAAAATGAACAATTGGGACTTCCTCAAGATAAAAAGCTTTTGCACAGCAAAGGAAACAATCAACAAAAGTAAGGCAACCCACAGAATGGGAGAAGAAATTTGCAAATGACATGTCAGATAAAGGGCTAGTATCCAAAGTCTATAAACAACTTATCAAACTGAACACCTGAAGAACAAATAATCCAATCAAGAAATGGGCAGAAGACATGAACAGACATTTCTTCAAAGAAGACATCAAAATGGCCAACAGACACATGAAAGAGTGCTCAATATCACTTGGCATCAAGGAAATACAAATCAAAACCACAATGAGATACCACCTCACATCAGTCAGAATGGCTAAAATTAACAAGTCATAAAATGAGAAATGTTGGCTAGGATATGGAGAAAGGGGAACCCTCTTACACTCTTGGTGGGAATGCAAGCTGGTGCAACTGTCTGGAAAACCTCAGTATGGAGGTTCCTCAAAAAGTTGAAAATAAAGCTACCCTATGACCCAGCAATTGCACTACTGAGTGTTTACTCCAAAGATACAAATGTGGTACTCCAAAGGGGCACCTGAACCCCAATGTTTATAGCAACAATGTCCATAATAACCAAACAATGGAAAGAGCCCAGATGTCCATTGACAGATGAATGGATAAAGAAGATGTGGTATATATATACAATGGAATATTACACAGCCATCAAAAAATCTTGTCATTTCCAATGATGTGGATGGAACTAGAGGGTATTATACTAAGCGAAATAAGCCAATCAGAGAAAGACAATTATCATATGATCTCACTGATAATGTGGAATTTGAGAAACAAGGCAGAGGATCATAGCAGAAGAGAGGGAAAAAATGAAATGAGACAAAAGCAGAGAGGGAGACAAACCGTAAGAGACTCTTAATCTCAGGAAACAAACTGAGGGTTGCTGGAGCAGAGGGGATGGGTGGGGATGGGGTGGCTGGGTGACGGACACTGAGGAGGGTATGTTTTGTGATGAGCTCTGTGTATTATGTAAAACTGATGTATCACAGACCTGTACTCCTGAAACAAATAATACATCATATGTGAATAATAATTTAAAAAAAAACACTATAATAGCTCTCTCCTGTCTAAAAGATCAAGACCATGGCTCCTTAGTTCAGCCAGCATGGTCCTTCAAAATATAAGCCCAAACCACATTCCCATACTCATGTCTCATTATCTAACACATTTATTCCAATTAGCGCATTTTATTCACCATCCCCCATATGTCACCATATGCATGTTCTTTGTGTACTTGCTCATGCTTCTGATCTTTTCCCCCTAGAAATCCTGCCTTCTTTTATTCATCTTTTCAAAACCCAGTCAGAACTTCACCTTATCCAAGAACACTTGCTTCATCTAGCTCCTCTTAGTACCTCTCATTCCCTGAACATCCATCTACCTCTGAACCCCACCAATATTGTTTGTACCACTATTTGGAACTCACCAGAAACTCCCTTGTACACTTATCTTTTAATTTGTGGAAGCTCATATCCCCAACTAGACTATGGGTTCCTAGTAAGCAGGAAATGAATGTATGTACTATACTAATATAGTTTCCTTGTATTCTTCAGAGCACCAAGCAGACACCTGAGCCTACAACATATGCTAAATAAAAAGAATTTGTCATGTCCTTGAGCTTTATAATGATATTAATGCATGGGCCTCATTATCTGTTTCTTCCCAGGCCATATCCTATGCTCTGAAGACAACAAACTACCCATAGCCATGTTAATTCACATTGTCAGGACTATGTCCGGGACACATTCCTGTTCCCTTCATGTTCTTATGGAGGGGAAGTAATTTTTTACTTTACACTCCAAGAGGGGAAATAATGGGAGGAAAATTTATAGTCTGTTTCTACTTATCCCAACTAAATTGTGAATTTGAAAAAAAGAACTAAAAAATGCTCAACTCCACCTCCTCTGAATCTTCTATCTCTTGAATCAATCTGACCACAGAAAATAATGCAAATAGATTTACTATGCCACTATAGAGAAGATTCTACCCCTGCAAAGGGGAGGGCTATTGTTGTTTATTTATGTCAATGTCAGGGTAGAAAACCTATCCACTACAGGGGTAGTATTAGCAAGTCCATTTAGTTTCAGAAATAAATTGTTTCCAATTAGCCTTCTTAGTAAGCTCACACTTGATCTTAAGATTCTCTATCCTTTTTTTAAATTTTAATTGGTTCAGGAATCTGGAAGAGAAGGGAAGAATATATTATTTATTTTCCCTCAGACCCCAACATTATCTTTCTTTTTTTAAAAATTTTTTTTTATTATGTTAGTCACCATACAGTACATCCCTGGTTTCTGATGTAAAGTTCGATGATTCATTAGTTGCGTATAACACCCAGTGCACCATGCAATACGTGCCCTCCTTACTACCCATCACCAGTCTATCCCATTACCCCACCCTCTCCCCTCTGAAGCCCTCAGTTTGTTTCTCATAGTCCATAGTCTCTCATGCTTCATTCCCCCTTCTGATTACCCCCCTTTCTTTATCCCTTTCTTCCCCTACCGATCTTCCTAGTTCTTATGTTCTGTAGATGAGAGAAATCATATGATAATTGTCTTTCTCTGCTTGACTTATTTCATTTAGCATTATCTCCTCCAGTGCCGTCCATGTTGCAGCAAATGTTGAGAACTCGTTCTTTCTGGTAGCTGAGTAATATGCAATGGAATATTACTCAGCTACCAACATTATCTTTTTTTTTTTTTTAGATTTTATTTATTCATTTGGCAGAGAGAGAGACAGCCAGTGAAAGAGGGAACACAAGCAGGGGGAGTGGCAGAGAAAGAAGCAGGCTCCCAGCAGAGGACCCCGATGTGGGGCACGATCCCAGAACGGCGGGATCACGCCCTGGGCTGAAGGCAGACGCTTAACGACTGAGCCACCCAGGTGCCCCAACATTATCTTTCTATCTCCAGTACCAGCATTCAGAAAGAGCTCAACAGATACCTGATAAATAAGTAGATGGACTGATACCTGAAGAGTTTAGATGAATTAACACATTAACAGATAGAAATGGGCATTAACTAAACAAATGGGCACTAATAAGGCCTAACTATGCCCTAATTCCCTTTTTCTCTGATTTGACAGGAACTAGAAAGTTCACATCATTCATTTTGTGAATCTTCTAGTCCAATGTGAATCACTTTTATTTCCATCAAGGGGAAATTGCTAAAATCTATGTGACAATGAGATACTAATTTTGAGTTCCATTGGAGTCACTATCAAAGCTGCACCTTCTTCGCAGGTCAGGTCAAAGAAATATTGCACTAGAAAGGATGGTGAGAAATCACTTCATACGTTTCAATGTATTTAAGTTATCACTCAGATTTTCTCATTTGTGAAATGATACACAGATCTCTGAAATAAAGGAAGACTTGGATGTACAATTTATTTCCAAAATACATCCAAGCATCAAAAAGCTCTTCATTGTATGTAATAAAAATCCAACATTCTATTCTCTGTAAATTGAAACTTTGTTTTGAAAATAGACTAAAAGACAAGCTGACTTCATCCATCTATATTGGAATCTATTGAGAAAGCAGATCCCAGATTCAGAATGGTAAAGAAATAAGATGATATTGAGAGACTAAACTCAGGATTTTGAAGCAGAGGGCCCATAAGCAGCCAACTCGCCAGGTATACTGAGGGTCATAAACGTCCATCTTATTTTTTAGTGTGTTAAAGTATGCTGGTGTCACTACAACAACTTTAGAGAGTCAGCCTCTTGCTTTATGAATACCTGATCTCATGTGGACTGCTTATCTGCTTTGTGTATATAAATGTACAATAGTTAAGAGACAGTTCTTCTAAGTTGTCCACTTACCACCTTCCTACCTTCCTTCCCATCCTTTCAAGAATTATGCTCCCTTAGGTAGTGATGGGCCTATCATATACCCCCATGCAACCAGTGGGGAGTTCTTTGGAAGAGGGATAGGTTCTTTTCTACAGACCATGCATTTTATTGCTCTCCAGAAAAGCCTCATCCTGTAGGTTAACACGGCCTGACTCTTGGGGCCCATAGGTTGCCACATTCTCTTCCAGATACCAAGACTGGTTCTCATCAAAGATCAAGAATAACAAAGCAAATTCTCGGTCCATGTCATTCCGTCCTCCATAGGGCTTCAGGGTGCCCTTTCGGCAGATGGTCAAGGGTCCAATCAGACCACTATACATGTCCTGAGAATGGGAAAAAGGAAGACACAGTAAACAAAATTGAGTTGTTCCTGGGTAGCAGTTCTTTAAAGGGTGAAAGGCTGACATCCAAGTCTACTGTGCTCAGCACTGTATCATAATGTCTTACATTCATAAGCACCTCCACTTGTTATCTGAATTCATCCTCGGAACCATCTTGGGACACAGGTTAGCTGTACTATCCAACCTATACTATAACTAAGCTGGTCTATCAATCGATCACCAAACCCACAAGCACTTTCACTACCTAGTGCTTTTCCTCATGCTTTTTTTTTTCTTCCTATTATGGCTTCCCCTCTGCCATATACCTTATCTTATGGTATACTGCTGTTTAGATTTCAAGGTTTAAAGTACATGCACCTTCCATTGCGGTGCCTTCTCCAGGTTCCCTTTCATTATCTCCTCCTCCAAGCAGAAGTAATTACTCTCTCATGGACCCTCTATAGCACTTTCCATTATATGGTTTTTACGGAGCTGATAGATAGATGACAGATAGATAGATAGACAGATAGATAGATAGATATACATATATCTGTATCTTAAGATTTTTATCATCCAAAGCACCAAGTAAAATGCCTAAAATAGTCTCTCAATAAATGATTGCTGACAGCAGACTGAATGGTTGGCTAGATAGATAAACTCATTTTCCAGATGAGGAAACAGGGAGATAATTAGTCATCTAAAGTCACTCCAAAGGCAAGAGTGAACCAAATTTGGGGCTAAAACTAAAATCTCTTGACAATCAAACCTAGGCTTTTTAAATGAGAGCATATTGACTTATAGGATCCATGAAAAAGAAAACAAAGAAGAAAACCCTTAGGACAAATATGTGGTGCTACCTATTCCCCTCATCCTTCCTTCTGTCTATTAAAATAAGCCCCATATTTGAGAAATTTTCTCCAAACTATGGGCTCCAGTATTTCAGGGCTGGGCTCTGCCCATTTATGAAACTCACCTCCAGGAAACCAATATTGTCTTTACCTTCATGGGATCCACTGCAGAATAATAGATCCAGGAAACACAAGCAGAATCATTGGGCCCTGGGCCAGACCTTTCTGGGATGTTCCATTGGTAAGTGAGAACCTCGCCTAGGAAGGATAATAAGGATTGCCAGTTGGGCCATGTCAAATTTTCCCCCCAAATCTCAGGTCCCCCAAGAGGCTGTGGTGAGTGAGTCTCAGGACCTTTAATATCTTTTTCTATTATTTCCATGCCAGTCTCCATTCTATTTTTGTGACTTTGTTTTTCTCCCTCCTGAGACACCCTCAGCCTCTCTTCTACTGTCCCTATCTTTAAGAGCCCAGGTCCAATCCTCTGGTAAAGCAGTTCTGATATTGTTCTCTCCGCTTACAATGTCCTCCCTCCTTCCTTTTTTGGTTCTCCTTTTCCTGCTGCTGCTTCTTATATTCAGTTGTTTCCCCAAGGCTCTGTCCTTAGTCCCCTCCTTCCTTTCTCCATACTCTCTCTATGGAAGCTTTTAGCTACCTTCTGGTGTCAGTTATGATCTATGTATTGGTAATTCATAAACACTTAACCAGATCTCCCTTGCCATTAAGCTCCAATCTGAAATTTTTAATTAGATACTGGACATCTTTTGAAGATTATCCTGACAACACATCAAAAACCAAAATTGTTCTGAATTCACCTCCCTCCTTTGAAAAAAGAACCTTTTAACTTAATGTGTGATCCCATCATCTAGTAATGATATCAAAACCCTTCTATTTACCCAGACTCAAAACTTTAGTCTTCTTTGTCTTCCCACCTTTACACAGTCTGCATGCAACCAAATAGTAAGTTCTTTTGATTATACCTCTATAATTCATTGTATTGCCATTCTATCCTCCTTCCAATTCCCAATACTACTGCCTTAGGATAGATCCTTATTTTCTCAAATGAACTATTACAAAACCCCCTAACATGTTTCCCTGCCTCCAAGTTTTGTCCTCTCCAATCCATCTTCTAATTGATGTCATATTAATTTTATAACAGTTTTACTGAGCTGTAATTTTCATATCATACAACTCACCCATTTAAAGTGTACAATTCAATAGTTTTTAGTATATTCACAGGATTTTGTAACATCACCACAATTTTTAAAAGATCATTACCACTAAAAAAAAAATCTCTTCACTCTTTAGCCATCATTCCCTGATCACCTGCTCACCCAAGCCCTGAACAACCACTAATCTACTTTATGTCTCTATAGATATGCCCATTTTGAGTATTTTATACAAATTCAATTATACAGGATGGATGTCAGCAAATTGGTAAACTAAGGAGGTCTCAATGCTCATTTCTTCCCACCATAACAATGGAAAATAAGGAATAAACAACTATATACCCACACAAATAGCTCTAAGAGAGCTTCAGAATATAATGAAGAAATTGTAGCAACATGTTCAGGTAAAAACCTGAACATTGCTATATAAAAAGAGCGTAGGAAGTATATTACCTACATCATCCCTGTCTGATGCAGCTGGTACCAAGGGGAACAGTCATGGGGGAAGAGAAAAGAAGGTGGACCCTAGCAACCCTCACCACCACCACCACCAGGGAGTCTTTCTTGGCACTGACCCCAGCTGACTGAGCTGCCTTGAGTCCATGCCCTTCTGCTACTTCTACAAGCAAGGATCATTACCACCCTGCCCCAACCCAAGAAAAAGTTGTAGCTTATATGCCCCCTCAAAGCTTATCTTTTCCCCTAAGGAGAAGCCCCAAGGAGCCACTGCCAACCTTCCCTCTCCCCACGGAGTCACAGGTTATTTGCTCCCAGCTCCACAAGGAGTCATTGCCACTGTGTTTCCTCAGAGAAGGAGCTACTACTGCTATACTCCCTTAGGAGACACCACCATGACATCCTCCCAAGAAGCTGCTACCATTTCATGCCCCACACCCAGAAAAAACTGCTGCTCTTCTGCTCATTCCCTCTGAGGAAAGAATCACCAATATTGGATTTTTCAGGAGAAGGAGCCATTGTTTTCTGCCCTACCCCAGAAGGCACTGTTGCACTCCACATACCCCACCAAGAAGAAGCTGCTTTAACTCTCCACCCAAAGACCCACAGACATTCTGTTCCCCCAGAAGGAGACATCAACAGACCCAAACCCCCCAAGAAAGAGCCACTTATGTCCTGTCCCCCCACAAGGAGCCACCACCTCTGTGTTCCCCCAGGGTAGAAACCACTACTGCACTGATCCTCAATACAAGGAGCTGCTGTTGCTAAGCCCCCAAAAGTAGCCAGCTCTGCTATGGCTTCCTTACTCAGAAGGAACCATTGCTGCTCCACTCCCCCAGAAGCAGCTGCCACTTTTCACTTTCTTGATGGTATATTGTGAAGCACACTTTTTTTTTTAACTTTGAGGAAGTCCAATTTATTTATTTTTTAGTCACTTATGCTTTTAGTGTTGTATCTAAGAACCATTTTCTAACTCAAGGTCACAAATTTTTATGTTTTCTTTTAAATTTTTTGTAACTTTAGCTCTTACATTAAGGTGTTTGACCCATCTTGAGTTAGTTTTTCTATATGGTGAGAGGTAGAGGGTCCAATTCCATTGTTTTGCATGCCAATATCTACTATATCTCAGCACCATTTGTTGAAAAGACTATAATTTCTCCATTAAATAGTCTTGGCACCCTTGATAAAAATTAATTGACCATAAATATAAGGGTTTATTTCTGTACTCTCAATTCTATTCCTTTAGTCTATGTATCTTTATGCCATTACAACAAGTCTTGATTATTGTTAACTTTATAGTAAGTTTTGAAATGGGTAAGTTAAGTTCTCCAGTTTTGTTATTCTTTTTGAAGATTGTTTTTGCTATGTGATATCAATTTTTTGTTCAAGTCATTCTTCTGTTCAAAATTTTAATGGCTCCCTTACACCCAAAGAGTGAAGTCTAAACACTTTATCCAAGCATCTAAGTGCTTTCTAACTCAGCCCTGACTTTTCTTTTAGCCTTATTTCTTACTCTTCCTACTTCTGCAAAATAGACACTGGCCAAACTTAACTAATTATTTACCTCTGAGCATATCCCATACTTTCACAGCTCCATGTTTTGATCATGTTCTCTTTACCTAAACCATCCTCCAACCTTTCCACTGAGTTTTAGATTCCTTTATTCAACTGCCTACTTGACACTTAAAGTTGTTTAATTTTCATCTCAAACTCAACATATCAAAAATATATCTTTGACTTCTCTATCAAATCTACTCCTCCTGTCTCAGTAGTGAAACCAATTGTTCAAGACAAAAATCAGGAGCTTTTTTTTGGTTCTTTTCCCCCATATCTCATATCCATTGACACTTTCTGAGGGATCTACCTAAGAAATATATCCCCATCCATCCATTTCTATTTGTTTCCACAGCTACTACCCTAGTCTATGCTATCATCTTCTGTCACCTGAACAACCATAATAGATATCTAAATGGTCCCTCCCATAACACATGCCCCACATAAAAACAAATGTAACCTTTTAAAATATAAAGTAGACAATGCTACCTCCCTGCAACAGCTTTCCATTACTATTACAATGAAATAAAAGCTCCTTACTATGAATTGCAAGACTTAACATAATATCTCTGATTTTTGTTTATCTCTCCAAATCCATTTCCTACTCTTACCTGTATTGCTCAGTATGCTATAGCTACACTGCCTCCTTCTTACTCCTCAAACACACTGAGATTATTCCTGTTTCAAGCTATTTATACTGATGGGTCAAGCTGTTCTGAAATTTTCTTAATTGGATTATTCCTATGTATCATTCAAATATCAGTCCAAATATCATTTCCTCAGAGGGGTCTGTGTTTTTTTTAATTATAACACGAAATCATTTTATTGTAAAGCCATTAAAAAGTGGTAATTGAATGAATGAAACCTCACGAATGAAAGAATAAAATTATCTTGCTTTCTCTTTCCTATCTTTTTTAAATTTTTTATTACATTATGTTAGTCACCATACAATACATCATTAGTTTTTGATGTAGTGTTCCATGATTCATTGCTTGCATAAAACACCCAGAGCTCCATGCAATATGTGCCCTCCTTCATAGCCATCACCAGCCTTCCCAATCCCCCACCCCCTCCCCTCTGAAACCCTCAGGTTGTTTCCCAGAGTCCATAGTCTCTTGTGGTTCATTCCCCCTTCTGTTTACCCCCCTTCATTCTTTACTTCCTTCTCCTACCAATCTCCCTGCTATTTCTTATGTTCCATAAATGAGTGAAACCATATGATAATTGTCTTTCTCTGCTTGACTTATTTCACTTAGCATAATCTCCTCCAGCCCCGTCCATGTTGCTGCAAATGTTGGGTAATTGTTCCTTCTGATGGCTGAGTAATATTCCATTGTATATATGAACCACATCTTCTTAATCCATTTGTCAGTTGAAGGGCATCTCAGCTCCTTCCATAATTTAGCTATTATGGACAATGCTGCTATGAACATTAGAGTGCATGTGGCCCTTCTCCACTACGTCTGTATCTTCGGGGTAAATACCCAGTAGTGCAATTGTTGGACCATAAGGTAGCTCTATTTTTAACTTTTTGAGGGACCTCCACACTCAGAGGGGCCTGTTCTGACCATAGTAGACAAGCTTTCACCTCTGTATCCAGATAAATAAAGAATTCGTGAGTCAACAATATGAAAACAAACAACCCCATTAAAAATAGGTACATTTTTGAAAAGACATTTCACTATTTTGAACTCTAAGGATCAGGAAGATGTGGCAGAGTAGAGAATCCTAGGCTCGCTTCATCCCATGAACACAATGAGATAACTATCAAATCAACTTAAATACCACAGACATTGACCTAAAGTCTGATGGAACAGAATTCACAACTAAAAGGAGAGAAGAGGCCACATCAAAGGAGGTAGGAAGTGTGGAAACATAGTTAAGGGAAAAATTGGACCACAACTGCTGTGGAGGGGAGGGGGAAGGGTGAGAGAGAGAGAAGCACATAGGGAATTCACAAATTTGTTTCCCCAAAATCATTGACTTGGAAAATGAGGGGGGCTGAATTTTGTGAGTTCTAACAATCACCTGGGCTTAAAACCTGGAGCTTTAAAAGTTAGTGGGATTGGCTGGGATAGAGCCTGGAGGGCACTGCATTGTTCCTGGAGAGAAAGCAGGCAAACAATTCTGGGGCAGATAGCATGGAAACAGCGATCTGAAAAATGCCTTGGGCAAAGAGTTGGGAGATAATTTGGTCTCTCAGATTGTGTCCCTGAGAGGCAATGTTCAGGGAGACAACTCTCCAGGAACAAAGGAGCTGGCCAGTGCCATCTTCCTCCCCTACCCCTCAGTATAAACACAGAACCACCTGTGGGAAGCAACATAGCACCAACACTAGCTGTCTAACTTAACTTACACCAAGGCCCACCACCTGTGCTCTGGTGGAACTGCCCTTCTCAGTCATCTTGCCTCAGGCCCAGTGTGGTGATCCCTTCCCCAAGAAGGCCAGCACAAACACCTGCCCACACCATGTCTCCTGACCAGAGAGTTTGCAGGGCCTCACTTCCTGTGAAAGTGGTGACAGGACTCATTTCACAAGCAGATCAGAACACACCTAATTAAAACTCACCACATTCAGCCAGAACCAAACACTGACCACAGCAGGCAAGGAGAACATCTACAGACTGGCCTAGAGGAAAGAACAGCCAAAACACAAAAGCAGAGTGCATGCAGCACACACCAGAGATACTCCCTGAAGCACCAGGCCCTGGGCAATACATAACATCTTCTTCATTACATTATATTACTTTCAGAGGCAGGAGACATAACAGGCTTTTCCAAAGCAGAAGAAGACAGACACTTAGACATGAAAAAAAGAGGAATTTATTCCAAATGAAAGAAAAAGATAAGCCATAGCCAGATATCTAAGCAAAACGATATAAGTAACATACCTGATGAAGAATTTAAAGCAATGATTATAAGGGTACTCACTGGGCTTGAGAAAAGAATAGAAGACATCAGTGAGACCCTTACCACAGAGATACAAGTCAAAAAAATCAATCAGAGAAGAAGAGTGCATTAAGTAAGATTAGAAACACATTTGATGCAATGAACAGCAGGCTAGAAGAAGCAGAGGAATGAATTTGTGACCTAGGAGATAAAGTAATAGAAAGTAATGGAGCTGAACAAAAGAGAGAAATAAGAATTATGCAACATGAAAACAAACTTAGGGAACTCAATGACTCCATCAAATGCAATAATATTCGTATTATAGGAGTCCCACAAGAAGAAGAAGAGAGAAAAGGGACCAAAAAATTTATTTGAAGAAATAATAGCTGAAAACTTCCCTTATCCAGGGCAAGGAAACAAACATCTAAATCCAAGAGGCACAGAGAACTCCCATCAAAATCAACTGAAACAGGACAACACCAAGACATACTGTAATTAAATTGGCAAAATACAATGAGAAATAAAAATTTTAAAAGAAATAAAAGAAGTCCTTAACTTACAAAGGAAAACACATAAGGGAAGATAGAGATTTTTCAACAGAATCCTGGTAAGCCAGAGGAAGTAGAATGATATATTCAAAGTGATGAATGGGGAAAATCTGCAGCCAAGAATTTTTTATCCAGCAAGGCTATCATTCAGAACAGAAGGAGATTTGTATGTCTACCTTGGAGAAATGTCTTTTCATGAAATACTCAACATCACTCAGCATCAGAGAAATACAAATCAAAACTACAATGAGATACCACTTTATATCAGTCAGAATGTCTAAAATCTACAACTCAGGAAACAACAGATGTTGGCTAGGATGCAGAGAAAGGGGAAACCTCTTACACTGTTGGTGGGAATGTCAACTGGTGCAGCCACTCTGGAAAACAGTATGGAGGTTCCTCAAAAAGTTAAAAGTAGAACTACCCCATGATGCCACAATTGCACTACTAGGTATTTACCTAAAGGATACAAAAATACTAATTTGAAGGGAAACATGCACCCGATGTTTGTAGCAGCATAATCTATAACACCTAAATTATGGAAAGAACCCAAATGTCTATTGACAGATGAATGGATAAAGAAGATGCCATATATATATATATATATATATATATATATATATATATATATAGTCATCAAAAAGACTGAAATCTTGCAGATGAATGGATAAAGAAGATGCCATATATATATATATATATATATATATATATATATATCAGTCATCAAAAAGAATGAAATCTTGCCATTTGTATATATATATATATGTCATCAAAATATATATATATATATGTCATATATATATATATGTCATCAAAATATATATATATATGTCATATATATATATGTCATCAAAAAGAATGAAATCTTGCAGATGAATGGATAAAGAAGATATATATATATATATCTATATCAGTCATCAAAAAGAATGAAATCTTGCCATTTGCAGTGATGTGGATGGAACTAGAGAGTATTATGCTAAGTGAAATAAGTCAGTCAGAGAAAGAAAAATACCATATGATTTCACTCGTATGTGGATTTAAGAAACAAAACAGATGAACATAGGGGAAGGGAAGGAAAAATAAAATAGATGAAAACAGAGAGGGAGGCAAACAATGAGAGACTCAACTATAGGAAACAAATGGAAGATTGCTGGAAGAGAGGTGGCTGGGGGTTGGGGTAACTGGGTAATGAGCATTAAAGAGGACACGAAGTAATCAGTACTGGGTGTTATACGCTACTGATACATCACTAAATTCTACCTCTGAAAATAATAATATAGTTTATGTTAATTAAATTAAATTAAAATCAAAAATTTTAAAAATAAAATTAATTTAAATGCAAAAAAATTAAAAAATAAAACATTGAAGGGGAGATAAAGATTTTGCCAGACAAACAAAAACTAAAGGACTTCATGACCACCAAACCACCCCTGCAAGAAATATTAAAGGGGACAATTTGAATGCAAAGGGGAAACTAAAAATGACAGCATAAAGGCAGGAAACACAAAAGCAGTAAAAATGAATATTTCTGTAAAAAAAATCAGTGAAGAAACTGACACACACAAAGAGAATATAAAATATAATAACATATACCTGAAATGTGTGGAGGAGAGGAGTAAAAAATGGGTTCAAACTTGAATAACCATCAACTTAATATAGACTGCTATTTCCAGAAGAGGTTACATACAACATAATGGTAACCATATATCAAAACCCACTAATAAACATGCAAAGAATGAAGAGAAAAAAATCTAAAAATATCACTAAATAAAAACAGCAAAACACGAAGAAGATAAAGACAAAAAAGGATCAGAGAACATCTCCAAAAATAAAAGAAGTGATAAAATGACAATAAATACATATCTATCAATAATTACTTTGAATGTAAATGCCTTAAAGACTTCAGTCTAAACTTATAGGGTGTCAGAATGGATAAGAAACAAGACCCATCTATATGCTGCCTACAAGAGATTCATTTTAGATATAAAGACACCTAGAGATTGAAAGGGAGGGGATGGAGAAACACTTATCATACAAATGAATAGTAAAAAGAAACCAGGGGTAACAATATTCTATTGAAGAAACTAGACTTGAAAAGAAAGACTGCAACAAGAGATGAAGAAGGGCAGTATATCATAATAAAGGGGAAAATCTGATAAGAATATATAACAATTGTATATATGTAGGCACCCAACATGAGAGCATCCAAATATATAAAACAATAACAAAAATAAAGGAACTAATTGATAATAATCCAGTAAGAGTAGGGGATTTTAACACTGCACTTACACCAATGGAGAGATCATCTAAACAGAAAATGAACAAGGAAACAATGGATCTGATGGACACTCTGGATCAGATGGACATAACAGATATATTCAAAACATTCCATCCTAAAACAGCAGAATAAACATTCTTTTCAAGTACACATGGAACATTCTCCAGGAAAGATCACATATTAGATCACAAATAAGGCCTGAATAAATGCAAAAAGATTGAAGTCATACCATGCAACTTTTCTGACCATAAAGCTATGAAACTAAAAGTCAACCACAAGAAAAAATCTGGAAAGACCACAAATACATGGAGGCTAAACAACATGCTACTAAACAATGAATGGGTAATCCAGGATATCAAAGAATAAATAAAAAAGAATACATGGTAATAAATGAAAATGAAAACATCACAGTCCAAAAACTTTGGGATGCAGCAGAAGTGGTCCTAAGAGGGACCTAAGAGGTCCTGTAAAAATACAGGCCTACCTCAAAAAGCAAGAAAAAATCTCAAATAAACAACCTAAGTTTGCACCTAAAAGAACTAGAAACAAACAAACAAACAAAGCCTAAAGCCAGTAGAAGGAAGGATATAATAAATATTAGAGCATAAATAAATGATACAGAAGCTAAAAACAAAAAACAATAGAACAAACGAATGAAACCAGGAGGTGGTTCTTCAAAAAAATTAACAAAATTATAAACCTCTATCCAGACTTACCAAAAATAAAGACAAAAGAACCAAATATTTTAAATCACAAAGGACAGAGAAAAAATAACAACCAACACCACCGAAGTACAAATAAATATAGGAAAATATTATGAAAATTTATATGCCAACAAATTTGACAACCTGAAGAATTAGATAAATTCCTAGAAACATATAAATTACAGAAACTGAAACAGGAAGAAATAGAAAACTTGAACAGACTGATAACCAACAAAAATGGAATCCATAATGAAAAAAAAAAAACTAACAACAGGCTCCTGGCTGGCTCAGTTGGTAGAGCATGCAACTGTTGGTCTCAGGGTTGTAAGTTAGAGCACCACGGTGAGTGTAGAGATCACTGAAAAACAAAATCTTAAAAGAAAAAAAATAAAACAACTTCTAACAGAAGTCAAGGACCAGATGGTTTCATAGGTGAGTTCTACCAAACATGTAAAGAAAAGTTAATACCTACACTTCTGAAACTATTCCAAAAACTGGGGAAGGAAGGAAAACGTCCAAATTCATTCTATAATGCCAGCATTACTCTGAAACCAAACCAGATAAAGACACAACTAAAGAAGAACTACAGGCCAATATCTCTGATGAACACAAACACAAAAATCCTCAAGAAAATACTAGCAAACCAAATCCAATAATACATTTAAAAAATCATTCAACACAATCAATTGGAATTTACTCCTGGGTTGCAAGGGTGGTTCAATATTTGCAAATCAATCAATGTGATATATCACATTAATAAAAGAAATGATAAGAGCCATATGATCATTTCACTAAATGAAGAAAAAGCATTTGACAAAGTACAGCATCCATTCATGATAAAGACCCCCAGCAAAGTAGGGTTAGAGGGACCATATCTCAACATAATAAAGGCCATATTTGAAAAACCCACAGCTAATATCATCCTCGTGGAAAAACTGAAAATTTTTCCTCTATAGTTAGGAACAAGACAGGGATGTCCACTCTCACCACTATTATTTAACATAGTACTAGAAGTCCTAGCCTCAGCAAGAAGACAACAAAGAGTAATAAAAGGCATTCAAATCAGTAATGAAGAAATAAACTTCCACTAGTTGCAGATTGAATGCTAACTATATATAGAAAACCCAAAAGACTCCACCAAAAACCTTCTGGAACTCATAAACAAACTTGGTAAACTCACAGGATTCAAAATCAAGGTACAGAAATCTGTTGCACAATGAAACAGCAGGAAGAGAAATTACAGAATCAATCCCATTCACAATTGCACCAAAAATCATAAGATACCTAGGGATAAATCTAACCAAAGAGGTGAAAGTCCTTTACTCTGAAAACCATAGAACACTGATGAGATAAATTGAAGATGACACAAAGAAATGGGAAGACATTATATGCTCATGCATTGGATGAATAAATATTGTTAAAATGACACTACCTAAAGTAATCTACATGTTTTACGCAATCCCTATCAAAATACCACCAGCTTTTTTTTACAGAGCTAGGACAACCAATCCTGAAATTTGTATGGAACCACAACAGACCCCAAATAGCCAAAGAAACATTGAAAAAGAAAAGCAAGGCTGGAGACATCACAATTCCAGACTTCAAGTTAAATTACAAAGCTGTAGTAATTCAAACAGTATGGGTACAAAAATAGACACCTTGCTGAATAGAACAAACTAGAAAACCCAGAAATGAACCTACAACTATATGGGCAATTAATCTTTGACAAAGCAGGAAAGAATATACAATGGCATAAAGAATGTCTCTTCCACAAATGGTGTTGGAAAAACTGGACAGTAACATGTGAAAGAATGAAACTGGACCACTTTCTTATACCACACACAAAAATAAATTCAAAATGGATTAAAGACCTAAATGTGTAACCTAAAATCATAAAAGTCCTAGAAAAGAACAGAGCAAGTAACTTCTTCAACATTGGCTGTAGCAACCTTTTTCCAGATATATCTCTTTAGACAAGGAAAGCAAAAGGAAAAATAAACTATCAGGACTTCCTCAAAATAAAATGCTTCTGCACAGCAAAGAAAATAATCATCAAAACTAAAAGGCAACTTACTGAATGGGATAAGATATTTGCAAATGACAACTGATTAAGGGCTAGTTTCCAAAATATATAGAGAACTTATAAAACTCAACACTCCCCCCAAAAATAATCCAATTAAAAATGGGCAGAAGACATGAATAGGCATTTTTCCAAAGAAGACATCCAGATGGCCAACAGACATATGAAGAGACCCTCATTGTCACTTATCAGGAAAATGCAAATCAAGACTACAATGAGATATCACTTCACACCACTCGGAATGGCTAAATTCAACAACACAAGAAACAACAGGTGTTGGCAAGGACATAAAGAATGAGAAACTCTCTTACACTGTTGGTGGGAATGCAAACCGGTGCAGCAATTCTGGAAAACAGTATGGAGGTTCCTCAAAAAGTTAAAAATAGGGGGCGCCTAGGTGGCTCAGTTCGTTAAGCATCTGACTCTTGATTTTGGCTCAGGTCATGACCTCAGGGTTGTGAGATCAAGCCCCATGTTGGGCTCTGCATTGGGCGTGGAGTCTGCTTGAGATCCCCTCTCACTCTCCCTCTGTTGGTCCCTCCCTCCCTCTCTAAAACCCAACCAAACCAAACAAAAAAGTTGAAAATTGAACCACCCTATGATCCTGCAATTGCACTGTTAGGTATTTACCCAAAGAATACAAAAACACTAATTCAAAGGGATACATGCACTCTGGTGTTTATAGCAGTATTATCTACAACAGCCATATTATGGAAATAGCCCAAATGTCTATCACCTAATGAATGGATAAAGAAGATGTGTACACACACACACACACACACGTGCGTGCACAATGGACTATTACTCTGCCGTAAAAAAAGAGTGAAATGTTGTCATTTCCAAGGTCATGAATGGAGATAGAAAGCATTAAGATACATGAAATAAGTCAGGCAGAGAAAGAAAAATACCATATGATTTCACTCATTGTGGAATTTAAGAAACAAATGAACAAGGGGACAAAAAGAGAGGCAAACTATGAAACAAACTCTTAGCTATGGAGAACAAACTGATGGCTACCAGAGGGGAGGTGTGTGGGGGGATGGGTTAAAAAGGTGATGGAGTTTATTAGTGTACTTCTCATGATGAGCAGGGGGTGAGGTATGGAAGTGTTGAATCACTGTAATGCACCTGAAACTAATATTACACTATATGTTAACTAACTGGAATTTAAATAAAAACTTTAAAAAAGTAAGTCTGGGGCACCAGGGTGGCTCAGTCAGTTAAGCTCCTGCCTTTGGCTCTGGACAAGATCCCAAAGTTCTGGGATCAAGCCCCACGTCAGACTCTCTGCTCAGTGGGCAGTCTGCTTCTCCCTCTGCCTCTGCTTGCTGCTCCCCCTGCTTGTTCTCTCTCTCTCTGTCAAATAAAATAAATAAAATATTTAAAAATGTAAATCTGGCATGTATAGAATATATTATGTGCATTTATAAAAACTCTTATATTTTGTGGTGTCAACATTTTAAAATTACATATTTTACATTGATACATAAGTGTTTCTTCCAAATTGCAAGACAATCCTCAAATTAAGTATAACCTCATATTCCTATAAGCACTCTAGTTTCCACCTGGATGCCTTACAGATACCTCACATTCAAGATGTTAAAAAATAATTTTATTATCTTCCCCTACTAAACAAACAAAAACACCCCTTGTTTTCTGTATTTACTTTCTTTGTGTGTGGTACCACTATCCAGGTGCTTAATCCCAGAATCTGCTTGTTAACCATAACCCAACCAATTCCCTCATCCCCTCAACTATCAAGCACCATATGTTATCGATTCTTCCTAATGACTCTCGAACCCAACTAATTCCCTCAATTTTCTACCACCTTTGCTTAAGTCATTATCATCACTTGTATAGACTATTACAACAATTTCTAACTGGTTTTCCTGCTTCCAATGCATCCTTACTTTTCTTTTAGTCATTCATTGATGATTTTATTGTTAGATCTTTTTTTTTCACCCCAATCTTCACTATTCTTCTGAGTGACTTCAAAGTCTATGTGGATGACTCATCAACACTCTAGTTTACCAGTTCCTTGATATTTTCAATTCCAGTGTCTTTCATCTCCATTTTATTTTAGCCCTTAGCCAAACCCCAGAACTTTTCATCACCTGAAATTGCTCTACTTGTCTTAAAATTAAACCACACTCTGTTTCCACTCCCACATCTTCCAATTACATTTTAATCCATTCTAACCTGGCTTCTTTTCCAATAATTTATTAAAACCACCAGCCTCTCCCCTATTGCTATGTTCAATGGAAAATTTTCCATTCTTATTTAACCTCTCTGATGCAGCTGAAACTGTTGATCTTTTCATACTTAAAATGATCTTCTTAACATCTTTCATTCCATCTTCTCCTGGTTTTCTTTCTAATGTCCTGCTCACTTTTTCTCAGGCTTATTTTTCAATCACCACCTCCCTTAAAAATTGTTCTTCCTTGGGGTCTTATCTTAGGATTCTTATGATCTCATTTAATGTACTCTTCTGTGGCAACTGTGTTCATTACTTTGCCTTCAATTACTACTTAAATATTGATGCCTTTCAAATCTATGCTGAGATCATACCTTTCTCTTGAGCTTCAGACCTCAATGTCTATTAGATGCCTCTATTTGGTTGTCTTACAGACTTTTTAAATTAACAGTCAAAAGTGAACACATCATTATGCAATCTCTCCCATTCCAAGTCAGATTCCTCCCATGTTTCCTATCTTGGTTAATGACATCACTATTTGGACTTGCTTAAGCCCCAAACCTGGGGACCATTCCACAATCTTCCTTAAAAAAAGTGGGTGTCTTTCAAGAATCCTTTTCTTTATCACCTTCAGTATCCAATTAGTCACTGAATCCTGTTGATTTTACTTCACCGATCTTTTTTATAGCCTATCTCTACCCCAACTTTTCATCACTCTTACTACTAGGTCTTTACACATTGAATTCCCTACAACTGAACTTTTTTTCCTGCTTTTCTTCCACACTACCCCTTTACCCGTGTGCTTTTTCTTATCCTTTAGATCCGTGCATTGGGATTTCCTGATCCAGCAACACAAGGATTACCTGGGAACTTGTTTGAAATAACAAATTCTTCAACCCCATCCCAGATCTACTGAATCAAAGATTCTGGGGATTTATCCCAGCAATTTATGGTTTAACAAAACTTATAGGTGATTCTGACGCTGGCTAAATTGTGAAAACAACTGATTCAAATCTCATTTGAAATACTACCTATTCTAGAAAATGGTCCTTGACCATTCAAGCATTAAATTAGGTACTCTTTTCTTTTTTTCATGTTTTTTTTCTAAGTTATTATTTAAATCCCAGTTAGTTGACATACAGTGTACTATTAGTTTCAGGTGCAGAATTTAGTAATTCATCGCTTACATACAACACCCAGTGGTCATCACAACAAGTGCCCCCTTAATACCCATCACCTATTTAACCCATCTTTCTGCCCACCTCCCCTCTGGTAATCAGTTTGTTCTCTATAATTGAGAGTCTGTTTCTTGGTTTGCCTCTCTTTTTTCCCCTATGTTCATTTGTTTTGTTTCTTAATTCCACATGTGAGTGGAATCATATGGTGTTTGTCTTTCTCTGACTGACTTATTTTGCTTAGCCTAGTACCCTCTACCTTCATCTACATCATTGTAAATGACAAGCCACCATTTTTTATGGCTGAGTAATATTCATTGTGTGTATACCACATCTTCTTTATCCACTCATCGGCTGATGGACTTTTGGGCTCTTTCCATAATTTGGTTATTGTTGATAATGCTACTATAAACATCATGGTGAATGTATCCTTTTGAATTAGTATTTTTGTAACCATTTGGTAAATAGCTAGTAGTGCAATTGCTGGATTATAGGGTGGTTCCATTTTTTCACTTTTTGAGGAACCACCATCATGTTTTCCAGAATTGCTGCATCACTTTGCATTCCCACCAACAGTCTAAGAGTGCGCCCCATTCTTTGCATCCTTGCCGATACCTGTTGTTTCTTCTGCTGTTAATTCTAGCCATTCTGACTGGTGCGAGTTAATATCTCAATGGAGTCGTGATTTGTATTTCCCTGATGATGAGAGATGTTGATCATCTTTCCATGTGTCTGTTAGCCATCTGTATGTCTTATTTGGGAAAATGTCTATTCATGCCTTTTGCCTATTTATTAACTGGATTGTTTTAGGGTGTTGAGATTGATAAGTTCTTTATATATTTTGCACACAAACCATTTATCAAATAGATCATTTGTAAATATCTTCTCCCATTCTGTAGGTTGGCTTTTAGTTTATGGATTGTTTCTTTCACTGTGCAGAAGACTTTTATCTTGATGAAGTCTCAATAGTTCATTTTTGCTTTTGTTTCCCTTGCCTCAGGAAATGTATCTAGTAAGAAGTTGCTAAGGGTGATGTCAAAGTTTTGAATGTTGCTGACCAGTTTTACCAACACCATTTATGGAGGAGACTGTCTTTTTTTCCATTGGATATTCTTTCCTGCCTTGTCAAAGAGTACTTAACCATATAGTTAGGGATTTATTTCTGGGTTTTCTGTTCTGTTCCATTGATGTATGGGTCTGTTATATGCCAGTACCATACCAACTTGATCACTATGTTCTTCCAATCCGTGAGCATGGAATGTTTTTCCATTTCTTTGTGTCAGCTTCAATTTCTTTCATCAGTGTTTTATAGTTTTCAAAGTACAGTTCTTTTATCTTTTTGGTTAAGTTTATTCCTAGGTATCTTATTGTTTTGGGTGCAATAGTAAATGGGATTGATTTCCTTGATTTCTCTTTTGACTGCTTCATTATTGGTATATAGAAATGCAACAGATTTCTGTCCATTGATTTTGTTTTCTGTGACTTTTCTGAATTTATATAAGAGTTATAGCAAATTTTTGGTGGAGTCTCTGGGTTTTCTATAGAGTATCATGTCATCTGCAAAATAGTGAAAGTTTGACTTCTTCCTTGCTGATTTGGATGCCTTTTATTTCTTTTTGTTGTCTGATTACTGAGGGTAAGACTTCCAGTACTATGTTAAATAACAGTGATGAGAATGGACATCCCTATCTTGTTCCTGACCATAGAGGGAAAGTTCTAAGTTTTTTCCCATTGAGCATATTAACTGTGTTTTTGTTGTTGTTGCTGTTGTTGTTTGTACACGTCCTTTATTATGTTGAGGTATGTTCCCTGTAAACCTACTTTGTTGAGGGTTTTTATCATGAATGGGTATTTTACTTTGTCAAATGCATTTTCTGTACCTATTGAGAGAATCATTTGTATCTTATCCTTTCTTTTATTAACATGGTGTATCATGTTAATTGATTTGTGAAAATTGAACCACACTTGCAGCCCAGGAATAAATCCCACTTGATCATGGTAAATGATTTATTTAATTTACTGTTGGATTTGTTCTTCTAGTATTTTATGGAGGACTTTTGCATTTGTGTTCATCAGGGATATTGGCCTATAATTCACTTTTTTTTTTAAGTCTTTTTCTACTTTTGGTATTAGGTTAATGCTGGCCTCATAGAAAGAATTTGGAAGTTTCCCCTTCATTTCTATTTTTTGAAATAGTTTGAGAAGAATAGGTATTAACTTTTCTTTAAATGTTTGGTAGAATTCACCTGTGAAGCTATCTGGCCCTGGACTTCTGTTTGTTGGGAAATTTAAAAAAAAATTATTCATTTGAAAGAGAAAGAGAGAGAGAGAGTACGTGAGTGGGGAGGAATGGGGGCAGAGAGGGAGAAAGAATTTGAGGCAGACTTCTCACTGAGCATGGAGCCTGACATGGGGCTCAATCTCACAGCTGAGATATCATGACCTGAGCTGAAGACAAGAGTCGGATATTGAACTGACTGTGCCACCCATGTGCTGTTTGTTGGGAGATTTTTGATTATTGATTAAATTTCTTTGCTGATTATTCTATTGTTTGAATTTTCTATTTCTTCCTGTTTCAGCTTCAGCAGTTTATATGTTTCTAGAAATTTACCTATTTCTTACAGGTTGTTCAATTTGTTCACATATAGTTTTTCATCATATTCTCTTATAATTGTTTGTATTTCTGTTGTCTTGGTTGTTATTTTTGTGATTTTGTTTATTTGGCTCCATTCTCTTTTCTTTTTGACAAGTCTGGATAGAATTTTATCAATTTTATTAATTTTTTTCAAAGAACCAGTTCCTGGTTTCATTGATCTGTCCTATTGTTTTGTTGTTGTTGTTGTTGTTTTGTTTTTATATCATTTCTTTCATTTCTTTCTGCTCCAATATTTATTATTTCCCTTCTGCTGGTTTTAGGTTTCATTTCTTGTCCTTTCTGTAGCTCCTTTAGATGTAACGTTAAGGCTGTTTATTTTAAATTTTTCTTGCTTTTTGAGACAGGCCTCTACTGCTATATACTTTCCCTTTAGGACCACTTTTGTTGAATCACAAAGTTTTTGGAACACTGTGGTTTCATTTTCATTTGTTTCCATGTATTTTTAAAATTAATTAATTAATTAATTCATTTTATAATAGTTTTTATTATGTTCTGTTAGTCACCATACAGTACATCCCTAGTTTTTGATGTAACGTTCCATGATTTATTACTTGTGTATAACACCCAGTGCACCATGCAATACATGCCCTCCTTAATACCCACCACCGGCCTATCCCAATCCCCCACCTCTCTCCCCTCTAAAGCCCTCAGTTTGTTTCAGAGTCCATAGTCTTTTTTTTAAATTTCTTCTTTGATATCCTGGTGACCTATTCATTCTTTAGTAGCATGTTATTTAATCTCCATGTGTTTGTGGCCTTTCCAAATTTTTTCTTGTGGTTGACTTCAAGTTTCATAGAACTGCGATAAAAAAAATGTATGGTATTGTCTCAGTCTGTTTCTACAGTTCGAGGCCTGATTTGTGATCTAGTATGTGGTCTGTTCTGGAGAATGTCCCATGTGCACTTGAAAATAATGTGTATTCTGCTGTTTTAGGATGAAATGCTCTGAATATGTCTGTTAAGTCCATCTGATCCAGGGGGTCATTCAAAGTCATTGTTTCCCTGTTGATTTTCTGCTTATATGACCTGTCCATTGCTGTAAGTGAGGTGTTAAAGTCCCCTACTATTACTGTATTATTATCAATGAGTTCCTTTATGTTTGTTGTTGTTTAATATATTTGGGTGCACCCAAGTTGGAAGTATAAATATTTACAATCGTTAGTTCTTCTTGTTGGATAGTTCCCTTTATTATGATACAGTGCCCTTCTTCATCTCTTGTTACAGTCTTTGTTTGAAAGTCTAGATGTCTAAGTATTGCTCCTCCAGTTTTCTTTTGATGTCCATTTGCATGGTAAATGTTTCTCCATCCCCTCCCTTGCAATCTGCTGGTGTCTTTAGGTCTAAAATGAGTATAGGCAGCATATATATGGGTCTTATTTTTTATACATTCTGACACCCTATATCTTTTGATGGAGTGATTAGTCCATTCACATTCAGAATAATTATTGATAGATATGTTTTTATTGCCATTTTATTACTTCTTTTGTCAATTTTTCTGTATATTTTCTCTGATCATTTTTTTTCTTGTCACTTTTGGTCTTTTCTTCCCACCCAAAGGGTCCCCTTTAATATTTCTTGCAGGGCTGGTTTAGTGGTCACAGTTTCCTTTAGTTTTTATTTGTCTGGAAAACTCTTTATCTCTCCTTCTATTCTGAATGATAACATTGCTGTATAGAGTATTCTTGGTTGCTGATTTTTTTTTCCCACTCAGCACCGGCTTGCCAAGTTTCTGTGGAGAGATCTGCAGCTTAGGTGGGTCTTCCTTTTTGAGTTAGGGACTTCCTTTGTCTTTCTGCTTTTTTGGACTTTTTCTGTATCACTATACTTTTCAAATTTAATTACAATGTGTTTTGGTATTGGCCTACTTTTGTTGATTTTATTTTTTTTAATTTTTATTATGTTATGTCAGTCACCATACAGTACTTCATTAGTTTTTGATGTAGTGATCCATGATTCAATGTTTGAGTATAACACTCAAGTGCTCATGTTGATTTTAATGAAAGTTCTCTGTGCTTCTTGGATTTGGCTGTCTGTCTCCTTCCTCAGACTAGGGAAGTTTTCAGCTATAATTTCCTCAAATAAATTTTCTGCCCTCTTTTCTCTCTCTTCTTCTTCTTCTGGGGCTCTTATGTTATAATTGTTATTATGGTTGATAGTGTCACAGATTGTAAATCTATTCTCATGTTCCACAATTATTTTTTCTCTCTTTTGTTCAGCTTCATCATTTTCCATTATTTTATCTTCAATATCACTCATTTGTTCCTCTGCTTCTTCTATCCTTGTGTTCATTACATACAGTCTGTTTCAAATCTCAGTTATTGTGTTTTTCATTCCTGACTAATTCTTTGTTAACTCTTTTATCTCTGCATTGAGGGCCTCCCTGAAGTCTTCTATTCTTTTCTCAAGTCCGGTGAGTATCCTTGCAATTGTTGCTTTAAATTCTCCATCAGACATGTTACTCATATCTGGTTTGATTAGATCTCTGGCCATGACCCTATCTTGTTTCATTTAGGATGAATTCCCCCATCTTGGCATTTTGCCTAAGTCACTATCTTCTTCTGTGTGTTAGAAAATCCTGTTATGTTCCCTATTCCCAAGACTAATGGCTTTATAAAGACGAGGTCATAGAATGTCCAGGGTCTGGCACTTCAGGGAATGTCTCTGGTGTGTGCTGTGTACACTTTGCTGCTGTGTTTTGGCTGCTCTATTCTTCAGACCAGTCCTCTACAGAGGCTTTCCTTGCCTTCGTATGGCAGCATTTGGACCTTGGCCAGAATGTAGTGAGTTTTATGTGTGCACTGGTCTGCTTGCTAAATGATACCTGATGCTTCTTCCACTAGAACTGAAGACTTGCAAAAATCTCTGTTTGGGAGATGTGGTGTGGGTGGGGGCTTCTGTTGGTCTGGGAAAGGGGCCCACTCCACTGGGAGTTAGTCAAGTTTGACCAAGAAGGGCAGTACTGGTAGAATGTATAGTTGTGGGACTTGGTGTAAGCAGCTTTAGGCAGCCAGCATCAATGCTGTGCATGGTGCAGACCCTAGTGCAGGTGGTTCTGTGCTTATGCTGAGAGGTAGGGTAGGGCAATGGCAACAGCCAGTTCCTTTGTCCCAGCAGGGGGTTTCCTTGCTTGCTGCTTTCCGGAAATCACTTCCAGAAGAGCAAATAATCTCCCCCTGTGCATCCCAGGTATTTTTCAGATCGCCACTTTCATGCTGTCTGTCTCTGAGTTGTTTTCCTGCCGTCTCTCTAGGAGGAGCTCGGTGCCTTTCAGGCTCTATTCCTGCCAAGCCTGGTGACTTTTAAAATTCCAAACTTTAGGAATGTGGTGTGTGGGTGAGGGTCTGCACTGGTCTTCTTGGGAGGGTCTTGCTGCGCTGGGACTGATGCAGGTTTATTCAAGACAGGCAGTTGCATTGGAAAACAGGAGCATGGGACTTGGAGCAAGCAAGCTAAGCAGTGTGTGTTGGACCAAGCTGCCCTTAGCAGGTGGCTCTGTGCCCATGTGAAGGGGCAAGAGAAGGATATGGTGCCTGCTGGCTCTTTTGTCCCTGAAAAGGCATCTTTGTGAATGCCACCTATCACAGATATGCTCCAAGAAGAGCAAACACTCTCCCATTGCCTGCTTTAGGTGTCTGCTGACCTTCGAAACTCCAGTCTCCAAGCCCTGCTTGTTGCAAAAACTCATAAAAATCGTCCCCTTTCATTTTTCCATCCAACGGCTTTGGGGATGTGTTCTCCTTTTCATGACCCTGTGTGCTCCACTCTCATGTGCCTTTCTCTGTGACCAGGGCTCCCTCCCCTCTGCAGAATGCATGATTCCTATCTCCCCCAAATTCTGTTTCTGTACTTCTTGCCTTCCTCAATGTGGCCTCTTCTCTCCCTCTATTTGTGGAATTTGTTCTGTCTATCCTCAGGCTGATCTGTTAGGTGTTCAGAGTGATCCAATAGCTATCTAGTTTTGTTCAAGGGACAAGAGGAGACTTGGGTCCTCCTACCATGCTACCATCTTAGTGGTCCTCACTACGTACCCTTTGCTATATTTTTCCAACACAATTTAAGAACTCCTATTAACACACTAGACACTGCATTACAATTATGGTTTTACTTGTCTCTCTGTCATAATAGCCTGTTTTTTAAAAGTAAGAATATGTATTATTTCCCACTACATCCATAACTTCTAAAATTGTCTCTTCACCAGCTAGGCTGCCAGTAAGCATTTATTCAATGAATAAATGGATGGGAGACAATGTGGTCAAGATCATGTCCATCCTACATTTTAGTATTAAAAACTTAGTATATGACCAGGGTTAAAGTTTAGTCTATAATAAGAAGACAATAACCTTATCAATGACCGAGGTTAAGGATCAGTTTGTGGTCGGGACAGGTCACTCTCTAGCCATGATTAGAAACTCAGACTACAGCCAAGGTTAACTTCAGATCTAGAATGGGTTAGAAGCTCAATCTGTATCCGGGGTTAAGTCCAGTACAAGGCTCCATATGTGACCAGTATGAACTATGTCTGGTCAAACTAAAGACCTAAGATATGTACCCTGTTCTGAGATTGAAAATGAGTATTTCATAGAGACAAATTCAGGCTGTGACTTTATCCTGGTTAATATTCTTATTTAAGTTCTCAAAGAACAATTAAAAAAAAAGAAAAAGAAAAGGAGCAAGCCAAGGTGCTGAAGCAGAGGTGCTACACAACCTTTGTCTCTTCAACTATGTGCTCCTACTCACCAGGTGCAGCGGCCAGTGGCCAACCAGTGCTAGATTCTAGCACTCCATGGGCATGCACAGAGTAGGGGCGGCTGGCATTATTCTTGAACACCACAGTTATGATATCACCAACCTCTCCTCTGAGAAGTGGACCTAATATATGCAAAAGAAGGGAAAGTATCATTAGTGGAGTAGTGGAACAAGGATACTAAAGGCATTGAAGAAAAGGACATACATAGGAACTTCCTAGAATTAAGGGTTTCAATCATTAGAATTAAAATCATGAATGGTTTTATTTTTTTTTTAAATTCAAGAGCCCTTAAACTGATACTGGCATCTACAGGATGAGGGTACTTCAAGCAGATTGTGCAACCAATTATCCCTATTTTCCCACACCACGTCTCTATCTATCTATCTATCTATCTATCTATCTATCTATCTATCTATCATCTATCTATCTATCTATCATCATCATCTATCTGTCATCATCTATCAGTCATCTATCTATCTATAATTCATTTATTTATCTAATATTACAAGGACCTGGATAATTAGGGCTCTGTGGAATCACTGTCAGTAAGGAATGAGAGTTTGGCACAGAGTAAAAAAAAAAAAAAAAAAAAAAGGGCTCCCTGCAAGGGCCAATAAGTTTCTTCTTTGTGAGGACAAGAATGAGGAAACTCATTGGTCCCTACAAAAGTGAAGAAACTGCATCGATAATTAGACTGGGGTACAAGGGTAATACTGATCCCCTGTACAGTGTTTTTCTTACTCTTTGATGTTCTTAAGTTCCCCTGCCATTAGCATTTTTAAAAAATCTATCACTCATGCCCTCCTGGTGATGAGCATTGGGTGTATGCAACTAATGATATGCTGGCTAGTTGAACATAATAATAAAAAAATAAAAAAACATAATAATAAAAAATTAAAAATAAATAAATAAAATGTTGCAGAACTCATGAAAAAAAACTTATGGGATTTGGAGAACCACATATTAAATTTGTATGAATAGTTTGGGTTATGAGATGGGAAAGATGAATGCAATCTCCAACTGTGTTGATGATAAGGATGACAACGATGATGATGATGATGATGATGATGATAAAGCATCTAGAATAAAGGATAAAATTTCATGTTTTAAAAAAATTAAAAAATTAAAAAATCTGTCACTGTCAGAGACCCCTAGAGAGATTCCTCGAAAAATATAGCTCATGTTGCAGCAGAATTCATGAATCCCCCCACTTTGATTGCTTATTTTTATGGCTGATTTTTAAATTATGACTATAGTTCCATTATATCATAAGGAAAAACTAATAGAAAGAAATAAAGAGGCCTTCTTGATATGACATTGCCTTCCTAGGAGCAGCATAAACCTCTAGACCCCAGGAGGAACTCACTTACCTAATATTCCCAAGTGTTCCTCTGGTCCAGTCCTTGGCTGAGGGATCTTGAATGTACCATCAGTGTATTCTCTGAATACAGCTTTCTTGTATCTGGAACCCAGGAGCCCATTCTGGTTGCTCAGGAAGATGTGACCATAACTAGAAGAATCCAAAGAGTGGTATCAGCACCTGGTCTTGACCTCTCATTTTCAAGTATGAGAAAGCTAACTCAGACCTAACATCATATCACAGACAGAAGAAAGAGAAGACGTATTCCTTCTAATGTCAGATTTCCCACCACATTGGCTGCATAACTGTAATAAAGATGCCAGATTTAAATATCCATTTATATTTCCTTGTTTATCATGATCCAGATTATAATTTGTAATATAATTATTGTGACAAGAACACGGGGAAAAGAATAAAAAACCCTGGGCTTTAGCTCTAGTCTTAGTGATGTCTCAGATGGAATTAGGTTGACAAAAGGACAAGGTACAGGGTGGAAGGAGAGCACAAACTGCTGCTGCTGATGGAGAGTAAGAAATGGGAAGAGGTAAGGAAGAAATGGAATTTTACAAATTCCCCCTTATGAGATGCTTTCCTGTTTACAAAGAACCTTATTATTTGTTTTATCATTTAACATTTCCAATAGGGTGATGAGGTAGGTGGAAGTAGAATCAGTGGTCCAGAAGTGACAGAACTTATCTTCATCGATACTGTGAGCCAGAAAGGAGCTAGCACTTGGATACAACTCTCTTGCTTCTTCCTTATTTCCTTCTAGTCAAGTTCTTTCAACTATACCACATCACTTTATTTATTTGTTTGTTTATATTTAAATTCAATTAGCCAACATATAGTACATCCTTAGTTTCAGATATAGAGTTCAATAATTCATCAAATTCCACATCACTTTAAAGATAAACTAAGTCCCAGGGCAGAAAACTCACTTTCTCTAGGTTTCGGAAAAAGTTAGCAAGAAGACTTCAACATTCAACAACCAACATGAAAGACAAGAATTGCTAAAGAGTTGTGAGACCACCAAAAATAAATTGTAGTGGAAATTGCTAAACTGTACTTCAGTTTTCATTCTCCTCCCCTTTCTTTGTAGTAATAGAATCACCTAGGTATTAGCTGAGTACATGACCACTTAACCATGGATTATAGATTGTATTTTCCAGGCTTTATTTTTTAGTATAGTTGACATACAAAGTTACATTAGCTTCATGCATACAACTCAATGATTTGATAAATGTATACATTTGTGCTATGTTCACCACAAGTGTAGCTACCATCTGCCCCAATATATCTCTATTATAAAATCATTGACTACATTCTTTATGCTGTGCCTTTTATTCCATGACTTATTTATTGAATAACTGGAAGCTTGTATACTCCGCTTCACTTCATTCATTTTATCCAACCCTCCAACCTCTCCAAGTCCCAGACTTTCTTGCAGCTAGGTATGGCCACATTAATAAGTTCAGGATAATGGGTTATGAAAGAAAGTGATGTATACAACTTTTAGGTCATTACCTTACAGATACTGCTGCTTGCCCTGGGCTGCTTTCCCCTTTTGTGATTGCTGGGAATGACTACAACTAGCATACGCGTCTTAGTTTCAGAGATGAAAGAAAGTATTACGGGTGATTAGTTTACCTATTGGCCCTGGGCTGCTCATATATATACTATTATTTGAGCAAGAAATAAAAATTCTAATTCACTCAAACTACTCTATGTTGGATTTTTCCTGCTATACAGCTTAGCCTGTACCTTAGTGACATTTTACCAAGTGACAGGTAAGCTTGGGGTGTTCAGTCCTTTGAGTAAGCCCTCTATAAAATTTAAATTCTCCTGTAGGTGCTACCGGCAACCAGAAGAAAAGAGGCAAAGATTAAGAGCACGAAGGTGTGGGTAAGGTCTTTTACTTCAGACCCACAGTATAGCAATATAGAAGAATCAGTGAGTTCCAGCTTATCTGCATTCTAGCACCTGTTCCAGATGTGCTGGTATCTTATTAGGTTACTTTGGATAAGTGTCTCCTTTTCTCAGTATTTCAGTATCTTCCTCATCTGTAAAATGGTACGGAGTTTCTGAAAGTGTGATCTCTTATTTTCTGAAGACTTACCTGTCCTTCTCAGACTGGTTGTGCCATTCCAGTTCCCAGCTCCTGTCAGGGCAATAGTCCCACTCCACCTCTTCTGCCATGATGTAGTAGATTCTTGAAGCTTGGTATCGTTGGTGGTCATTAGCTTGGCGGCCAGGACACTGGGAGACATTATAGACTGCTTTCATCCCCGATTCTCTGTGGCTGCCTGCCTGGCAGTAAATCTCAAACATCCCTAAGGAAGGAACAAAGAGCAAAACCTGAATCTGAATATCCCTGTGTAGCACCTAGGGGATTTCATGTCTCTTTCTAGGCATACTGTAGAGAGTGGGTAGTTTCAGAAAAGGTTCTTCTATGCATTGGATAAAAGATTATTATAAGTTTATTGAGAGCAGTGAGCACAGTGCTTAATAGCTCTGGCTCCAAAGCTACCTTGTTTAGGTTTAAAACTACACTCTGCCACCAAGATGGTCAACTCCTCCCTGTTAACCCAGGGCTTTCCCAGTTTTATCACTGGAAGTCCCATATCCCTCATGAAACTGCTCAGGTCTGAGCAAACTGGGATAGTTGATCACCCTACCTGACACTTGTTAGCTATATGACCTTGAAGTAATTTTTAAGCCTCTGTATGTTTCAGTTCCTTTATGGTACAATGAATCATTTTACTTACTTCACTGGATTGTTTTAGAATTAGACACAATAATATGTACACATTGCTTAGCATAGTAAATTTTAATAAAGTTATAAATAAGTAAATAAAGTTGTAATAATTATTATTCCAAAAAAATGCATTGACCAGTTTTCCCTCTTTTTTACCAAGTACCAAAGAAATAAGGGTGTGGTTAAATAAATTAAAAAAAAAAAAGAAAAACAAAACAAAAACAAAAACAAAAAACCTTTCTTTTTTTCTTTTTTCTTTTTTTTATTATATTATGTTAGTCACCATACAGTACATCACTGGTTTCTGATGTAAAATTCGATGATTCATTAGTTGCGTATAACACCCAGTGCACCAGGCAATACGTACCCTCCTTACTACCCATCACCAGTCTATCCCATTCCCCCACCCCCTCCCCTCTGAAGCCCTCAGTTTGTTTCTCAGAGTCCATATTCTCTCATGCTTCATTCCCCCTTCTGATTACCCCCCTTTCTTTATCCCTTTCTTCCCCTACCAATCTTCCTAGTTCTTATGTTCCATAGATGAGAGAAATCATATGATAATTGTCTTTCTCTGCTTGACTTATTTCACTTAGCATTATCTCCTACAGTGCCGTCCATGTTGCAGCAAATGTTGAGAAATCGTTCTTTTTGATAGCTGAGTAATATTCCATTGTATAAATGGACCATATCTTCTTTATCCAGTCATCTGTTGAACGGCATCTCAGCTGCTTCCACGATTTAGCTATTGTGGACAATGCTGCTATGAACATTGGGGTGCATATGGCCCTTCTCTTCACTACGTCTGTATCATTGGGGTAAATACCTAGTAGTGCAATAGCTGGATCATAGGGTAGCTCAATTTTTACCTTTTTAAGGGACCTCCACACTGTTTTCCAGAGTGGCTGTATCAACTTGCATTCCCACCAACAATGTAGGAGGGATCCCCTTTCTCCACATCTTCTCCAACAATTGTTGTTTCTTGCCTTGTCCATTTTTGCCATTCTAACTGGCATAAGGTGGTATCTTAGTGTGGTTTTGATTTGAATTTCCCTGATGGCTAATGATTTTGAACATTTTTTCATGTGTCTGTTAGCCATTTGTATGTCCTCATTGGAAAAGTGTCTGTTCATATCTTCTGCCCATTTTGTGATTTGTTTCTTTGTTTCTCACGTATTGAGTTTGAGAAGTTCTTTGTAGATCTTGGATACCAGTCTTTTATTTGTAGCATCATTTGCAAATATATTCTCCCATTCCATGGGCTGCCTCTTAGTTTTTTTTTGACTGTTTCCTTGGCTGTGCAGAAGGTTTTTATCTTGAAGTCCCACAAGTTCATTTTCTCTTTTGTTTCTCTTGCCTTTGGAGATGTGTCATGAAAAGGTTGCTTTGGCCGATGTCATAGAGGTTGCTGCCTATGTTGTCCTCTAGGATTTTGATCGATTCCTGTCTCACATCGAGGTCTTTCATCCATTTGGAGTTTTTCTTTGTGTATGGTTGACAGAGTGGTCAAGTTTCATTCTTTTGCATGTAGCTGTCCAATTTTCCCAGCACCATTTATTGAAGAGACTGTCTTTTTTCCACTGGATGTTTTTTCCTGCTTTATCAAGGATTAGTTGCCCAAAGAGCCAAGGGTCCACTTCTGGGTTCTCTATTCTGTTCCATTGGTCTATGTGTCTGTTTTTGTGCCAGTGCCATGCTGTCTTTGTGATCACAACTTTGTAGTAGAGCTCGAAATCCGGCATTGTGCTGCCCCCAGCTTTGTTTTTCCTTTTCAACAGTTCCTTGGCAATTCGGGGCCTTTTCTGGTTCCATACAAATTTAAGGACTCTCTGTTCCAGTTCTTTGAAAAAGGTCATCGGTATTTTGATCAGGATAGCATTGAAAGTGTAGATTGCTCTGGGTAGCATGGACATTTTAATTATGTTAATTCTTCTGATCCATGAGCATGGAATATTTTTCCATCTTTTTGTGTCTTCCTCAATGTCTTTCAAGAGTGATATCTAGTTTGTAGAATATAGATCCTTTACATCTCTGGTTAAGTTAATTCCAAGGTAACGTACGATTTTTGGTGCTATTGTAAATGGGATGGATTCCCTCATGTCTCTTTCTTCAGTCTCATTATTCGTGTATAGAAATGCAACTGATTTTTTTAATGTTTTTTTATTATATTATGTTAGTCACCATACAGTACGTCCCCGGTTTCTGATGTAAAGTTCGATGATTCATTAGTTGCGAAATACAGCTGATATCTGATCATTGATTTTGTATCCTGCCACATTACTGAATTGCTCTATCACTTCTAATAGTTTGGGAGTGGATTCTTTTGGGTTTTCCATATAGAGTATCATGTCATCTGTGAAGAGAGACATTTTGACTTCTTCTTTGCTGATTTGGATACCTTTTATCCCTTTTTGTTGTCTGATTGCTGTTGCAAGGACTTCTAGTACTATGTTGAATAATAGTGGTGAGAGTGGGCATCCTTGTCGTGTTCCTGATCTTAAGGGAAAGGCTTCCAGCTTTTCCCCATTGAGAATGATATTTGCTGTAGGCTTTTCATAGATGGTTTTTATGAGATTGAGGAATGTACCCTCTATCCCTACACTCTGAAGGGATTTAATCCGGAAAAGATGCTGTATTTTGTCAAATGCTTATTCTGCATCCATTGAGAGAATCATATGATTTTTGAAATTTTCATTCGGGATAAAATCTAAGACACTGATAGATTTGCGAATGTTGAACCACCCTTGCATCCCAGGGATGAATCCCACTTGGTCATGATGGATAATCCTTTTAATGTACTGTTGGATTCTATTAGCCAGGATCTTGTTGAGAATTTTGGTGTCCATATTCATCAGGGAAATTGGTCTGTAATTCTCCTTTTTGATGGGGTCTTTGTCTGGTTTGGGGATCAAGGTAATATTGGCCTCATAGAATGAGTTTGGTAGCTTTCCTTCTGTTTCTATTTTTTGAAATATCTTTAGGAGAATAGGTATTATTTCCTCTTTGAATGTTTGGGAGACTTCCCCAGGATAACCGTCTGGGCCTGGACTTTTGTTTTTTAGAAGGCTGTTTATCACTGACTCAATCGCTTCATAATTATTTGGCCTGTTAAAAAAATCAATTTCTTCCTGTTTCAGTCTTGGTAGTTTATAGGTTTCCAGGAAGGCCTCCATCTCTTCCAGATTGCTTAGTTTATTGGCATAAAGCTGTTGATAAAAGTTTCTAATAATCCTTCCAATTTCATTGGTGTTGGTTGTGACCTCTCCTTTTTCATTCATAATTTTATTAATTTGGGGCCTTTCTCTATTCTTTTGGATAAGTCTTCCCAGTGGTCTCTAAATTTTATTAATTCTCTCAATGAACCAGCTTCTAGTTTTGTCGATCTGCTCTATTGTAATCCTGGTATCTAATTCATTGATTTCTGCTCTAATCTTGGTCAACTGCTTCCTTGTGCGTAGAGTAGGCCTGTCCCTCTGTTGCTGCTCCAGCTTCCTGAGGTGAGAATATAAAAACTGCATTTTAGATTTTTCTATTCTTTTGAGTGAGGCTTGGATGGCTATGTATTTCCCCCTTAGGACTGCCTTTGCTGTATCCCATAGGTTTTGGACTGTTGTATTTCATTCTCATTGGTCTCCATAAATTGTTTAATTTGATTTTTAATTTCCTGGTTTATCGAGTCATTCCTGAGCAGGATGGTTCTTAGTCTCCAAGTGTTTGAGTTTCTTCCAAATTTTTCCTTGTGGTTGAGTTCCAATTTCAGAGCGTTGTGGTCTGAGAATATGCAGGGGATAATTTCAATCTTTTGGTATCGGCTGAGACCTGTTTTGTGTCCCAGAACATGGTCTATTCTTGAAAATGTTCCATGGGAATTAGAATAGAATGAGTATTCTTTGGTTCTGGGGTGTAGTGTTCTATATATATCTATGAGGTCCAACTCGTCGAGTATGGCATTCAAAGCCTTTGATTCTTTGCTTAGTTTTTGCCAGGGTGTTCTGTCTATTTCTGAGAGTGGAGTGCTGAGGTCCCCTACTATTAACATATTTTCATCTATATGTCTCTTTATTGTGGTTAAGAGTTGGCTTGTGTATCTTTCTGGTCCCCTGTTGGGGGCATATATATTTATAATTTTCATATCCACTTGTTGGATACATCCTTTAAGAATAATATAGTGCCCTTTTGTGTCTCTAACTGTAGTCTTTAGTTTAAAATCCAATCTGTCTGATAAGAGAATTGCCACCCCAGCTTTCTTTTGAGGTCCATTGGCGTGAAAGATTGTATTCCATCCCTTTACTTTCAGTCTGGATGTATCTTTAGGTTCAAAATGAGTCTCTTGTAGACAGCAAATGGATGGGTCCTGTCTTTTTATCCAATCTCCAACCCTGTGCATTTATGGGACATTTAGGCCATTTTCATTGAGACTGAATATTGAGAGGTATGATTGTAATGATGCCATGTTGCCAGTAAAGTCTTTGTTTCTATAGATTGTGACTTTCTGTTCTGTATCATTCTTGGGGTCTTTTTACCTTTATAGAACCCCCCTTAATATCTCCTGTAGGGCTGGTTTCATGGTTATGAAATTGGTCAATGACTGGCTATTCTGGAAGGTCTTTATTTCTCCATCAATTTTGAATGACAGCCTTGCTGGATAAAGGATCCTTGGCTGCATGTTTTTCTCTGAAAGAGCTTTAAAAATGCCCCCCCACCCTTTCTCTCATTCCAGGTCTGTGTAGACAGGTCTGACATAATTCTGATACCTTTGCCTTGGTATGTGAGTAATTTCTTTGCCCTGGCCGTTTTCAATACTGTATCCTTGAATCTAATATTTGCGAAATGCACTATGACATGTCGTGGCATAGGTTTGTCATGGTTGAGGTTGGGAAGGGTCCTCTCTGCCTCTTGGACACGAATTTTTGTTTCCTTTGCTAGATTAGGGAAATTTTCAGCTACAAATTGTTCAAATATCTCTTCTAGACCCCTGTTTTTCTCCACCCCCTTGGGGATGCCGATGATTCTGACATTTGAACGTTTCATTGTGTCAGTAATCTCCCTTAACCTACATTTTTGAGGGTGGATGTTTTTGAGTCCGGGTTCTATTTTAGCTTCCTGTTCTACTAACCCATCATCCAATTCGCTGATACATTCTTCTGCCTCATTCAACCTGGCCGTCAGAGCGTCTAGTTTTGACTGCATTTGGCTCATAGAATTTTTAATTTCTGCCAGATTCACTCTCATTCCCACCCTTAGAGATTCTATATTCTCATTAACATTTTCATTAATACTTTTTTCGAGTCTACACATCATCTTGACCATTGTTACTCTGAAATCCATTTCTGATAATTTGTTTACATCCATATCCATTAGTTCTGTGGCAGAGGCCACAGACTCATTGTCTTTTCTTTGCTGGGGGGGATTTCTCCTTCTTGTCATTCTGATGAGGAGAGGTTGCGGGGTAGTCCAGAGCCCAAATTATTGACTGGGACCCGGGCCATGTGCCCTTGTTTTATATGGATCTTAGGTATGTGGGCTTCTTGAAGTTTCAGCCTGCCTTCTGGGGGAGGGGCCTGCTGCACTGATACTCACGCAACCCTCTTTGGGTAGAGTCTCCATGTCCCCTGCTTGGGGGGATGGGGATGGGCACACTGTGAGCCGGTATTTCCAGGCTTTTGTTCTCTCCCGTCTCTCCCTGTTGGTTTGCTCTGCCTCTTCTGAGAGTCAGAGCAGCAGTGGTGGAATCTCAGCCTCTGTCTCAGAACAGAGGGATATTGGACCATTCTCCCCTGATATTCTGGCCACTTTAACTCTGTTTCTGTTGGTGCTGCTCAACCCTGCAGCGTCCCGGGATGTGCGCCCCACACCCGGTGTCCCAGCCCTCACCTCTAGGACCGGCATGTCTCTTTCCTTTGTGTTTCTAACACTGTCAGCCGCCAGCCGCCAGCCACTCCCACGTGCTCCCAGAGCTCCCAGTCTCAGTCTGTTTCCAGTGAGCACACCGGAGCTCCGTTTCAGTCTGGTGGCGTGCGTTCCCCAGCTCACGGTCTCAGTCTGCTCTCTCACAGGTGCCGGTCCGCGAGTCCACCAACTCCCCCGTGTAGGTGGCTACCGCCTCCCGGCGCCCGAACATGGCGGCTCCCTCCCCCTTCCGTTTATCTTCTGATATCTGTGCGAGGTCTCACGGCTTCCCGCTTCATACCTCAGTACTCATTGCTGGAGATGTTCATTTGTAGAGATCCAGATATATCTTCCTGCGTCTCAGGCTGATTCTGTGGATGTTCAGGCTGGTCTGGTACCTATCCAACTCGACTCAGGGGAGTCGCCGAAAAAGGGGTCCCCTACTCTTCCGCCATCTTAACCTCCTCTCCAAAAAAACCCCCTTCTTGACTACTGGGATGCTTGTATCAGAGTGCTTTGGAATAGCTTTCCCTCAGTTTTCTCAATAAAAATGGTTGGATATCAGTCTTAAATCAGGATTGTGAACCTACCTGGAACTGATATCAATCTCCAGTTTCTATGTCAAGGACATTAAGGCTCATAGAATGTTGATCAGGAGAAGTTGAGTTTCTTAGAACGTTTATTTTCATCATTGCTTCACTTGTTGCCCACTGCCTATCCCATCACTACAAACTTTTTCCTGGCTTTTTTTCCCCTGGTTTTTAAAGGCATCTATGAGCTAGCTCCAAACTATGACTCAGTCCCAGATTCAACCAGTGATCCAACTAAATTTGTCCCTGACTTCCCTTATCACGTATCTCCTTTCTATCTTGAATTTTCACTCATGTTATTGCTCCCTTCTTGGAATATACCTGTTCATACCTTCCACAAATATCTATAAGAGCTCACTCATTCTCCAAGACCAAATTCATGTTTCATTGCTTCCAGAAACCTCTCCATAACTATTCTGGCTCCCACTGACCTCTACATTTTTGACCTCTCTACTCTTAACACACTTTAAACCACACATTAAGTACTAAGTGCTCCTCTCTTTACAAAACAGTATTTTCCACTAGTTAATATAGTTTTTCAAAAAAAAAATCTACTCTTTTCTTCCCACAACTACTTCCCAACACTTCCATTTCTCTCCCACACTTCCACATCTATTCCATCTGTCAATCCTATCAGCTTTTCCTTCCAAATTACCCTTCCATTTTCACTCCCCCTCCCCTAGTCAAAACCACCATCATCTCTCACATGGAAAACTTCAACAGTTTCCCAACTGTCTTCTCTGCTTCTTCCCCGTCCCTCTTCAACCATTCCTCACACAGGAGTCAAGGCCCTCTTTAACAAATATGGTCCAGAGCACATTGCCCCCTTGCTTCAAATGATTCATTCATACACAGAATGCAATCCAAGCTCCTAACTATGGTCTATAAGACCCCACTTAATATGAATCTTGCCATGCTCATTTCATGTCGATCTTTTTTCTAGCTTACTAAAATCCAACCCTACTGAACTTTCACTCTGACCCTTGAGAAGCCATGCTTGTTCCCACCTTTGGACATTTGCTCTTGTTGGTCCCTCTGAAATGTTCTGCTCAGAAATCTTTATATCACTCCTTCCTCCTCATTATTTAGGTCTCAGTGTAAATATCACATTCTTGAGAGGCCTTCCCTGAACACCCTTACTAAAGTAATGCCCCTATCATTTTATCACACCACTGTATTTTATTTCCTTCATGATATATTTCACAATCTAAAATTATCTTATTATTTTATGTATGTGTTTTGATGTGCTTATTGTGGATCTTCCCAGAGAGTAAGAATAATTCTATTTTTCACTGTTCTTCCCCAGTCTTAGCACATTGAAGGTGTGCAATAAATATGTTTTGAGTGAATGAATATGTATGTAAATGAGTGGTTGCATATGCTGCCCAAAACTCACAGCTCAGGGATTGGTGTGGAGAAGAAAGTTTGATGATCACTGAAGGGGATGAGAACAAAAAGAAGACATTCTGGGAAGTCATGTGCCTTTGGACTAGTTAGTATATCATCTAAATTTTCTCATATGGACATTATTGTCCAGGCCACTCTTTCAATACTCTTCTGTTTTTGGACTCTGAGTTTCCTCCTAATTCATTGACAAACTATTTTCTGTTTTCTTATTTTGGTTTCTTTTCCCTTGTACCTCTTAAATGCTGATTTCTGCTTTAAGTTTTATTTCCTATCACTTCGCAGCTTATGGACCTGAAGTATGAGAACACTCAAACTCGCTAGCCTGGACTTCCTCTCCAAACTTTACATTTCTACCCATAACTACCTACTTTGAAATCCACACCACCTGGATTTCACCAGGAACTTAACACTTGACATGCCTTAAAATGAATACTTTCTACCCAAACCTTACTATCCTGCCCTTGTTTTTGTACTTGCTCTTTTGGTTAATGGTTATCACCATATATATGGTACACAAGTTGGAAACTTCAGGCATCTTTTCTTTTTGCTCAACCCCTCAGCAAAGTTCTGTAATTTCTTTCTCAAATATCTTTAACTCTAACCCTTCTGTCCATCCTTATTGCTTCCACCCATTGGCAGGCTCTCATCACCCCTTGCAATAGCTTCCTACTTTGTCTCTTCTTAAACCTTATTTCTCATTATTCCGTCACAGGGCTGCTATTAGCATTTTGCATGGGATTATTCTTCATTGTTTAAGACTGCCCTACATATTGCTGAAACTTTTATCATTTCTGACTCCTACTATCTAAATATCTAAATATCACCCCCTCCATATCCCCAGTCATTGTGACAACTAAAAGTACCTCCACACATTTCCAAACACCTTTTGGCATACCACCTTGAGTTGAGGGTCACTGAATGAAATCAGTTTGTGTAATTCTTCAGGCAGATATTGCTTCCAAGTCATTGCCCATAAGCTTCCTACTGCCTATAATAACACCCTCTTCACCACCCATCCGCGTTCTGTTCCTGGTGACAGTTTACTCTTCCTCAAATGCTCAGTTTGGATGCTTGCTTCCCTAGAAAAGCTTTATTACACAAGTCAGGCAGAATTTGTTATAGTTTCCTGTGTGTTACTATAGCTCTTGCCAAGACTGTATCATCATCTCCCTTTCACACTGTGAGCTGCCTAATTCATCCTCACATCACTAGTATATAGACAGTAAGTGGAAGAAAACAGCTATTATGTTTTGTGAGATTGTTATTGTAAAATAAAAGGAAGATAAAAAGAAGTGAGGAATAAAAAAGAAGGAAAAACAGAGAAAGACAGAGGAGGAAAGAAAAGATACTAATTGGAGGAAAAGGAAAAAAGAAAACAGAAGGAAGGGAAAAGGAAAAGAATTTTAAAAAAGAAAGAAAGGAAGACAAAAAAGAGAAATAAAAAAAGGTGGGAAATGGAGAGAAGAGAATCCAAAAAAGAGGGAAAAATCAAAGGAAGAAAGAAATGGGGGAAAAGGAAAAAAGAGAGGGGAGGGAAGGAAAAGGAGAAAGAGAAAAGAAGGAAGAGAAGAAAGAAGATAAAAGAATGGAAGAAGAAAATGAAAAAGAAGAAAAGACAAAAAGTAAGATGGAGAAAAAATAGACGGAAGTAAAAGGAAGAAAGAGTGAATGAATGAAGAGGAATAAGAAACGAGAGATAAAAAGAGATAAGAAAAAGATGATGAAAGAGGAAGAGGAAATATGAGAGAGGGCAGGAAAAAGGAGCAGTGGAAAGAAAAGAAGATTAAAAAGGGGTTGGGGAAGAGGGGAATAATGAATAAAGCAAGCTCCAATGGTGAAAGAAAGGAAAAACACCCTAAAGGACTAGGGCAATTATAAATAATAAATTCTTCTCCTTGCTGTTGAGAACTCTAACATGAATTTGGTGGAAAATAACACATTACAAGCCCTAGCTTTATATCTGTCAATTTTCCTATCTATTAAAGCTCTAGTATCATTACTTCTATTGGAAGAGCTGAGGTATGTAAGATAATGTTTTTATATACAATTGTTCATTTCTATTAAATGTCATATAAACTTGTTAAAATTTAAAGCAAAGCAAAAAGAGGATTAAAAAAATCACCAGTAAACCCCCAGGAATCAAACATTCTTAACATTTTGCTACATTTTTTTCTGGATATTTGTTTTTCTAGTTTGTTAAACATAACTGTAAGCATCCAGTACATAAAATGTTGAATATTCATGGTGATGTTTTTAAGTCATCTGAAAAGCTGCCTAATTACATATGTGTATTTACCAATCCTCATCACTGGCTACTGCTTCCTTTTAGAATTCCAAAGACAAATTCTGGTCCTGGCTTTTCCATTTGTCCTGTGTTTGAAGAGCTACTCCTAAAGGTCTCTCTCAATCTTAATTGGAGATCAAGCCCCCAAGGAAAGAATGAAGGTGACTTCAAATTCAAGAGATCACCAAAGGAGTAAGAATCAATAGGACTTGATGGGGAAGGGTTAAGACAGTAAGAAAAAATAGAACCAAGATATTTAAAATGAGCAAATCACACACACATCCATCCAGGTCTCTGTCTTTTCCTCCCATTAGTAAAGTAAATTGAGATTATCTCAAGGGGCTCTACCATTTCCAACATTCTATTACTCATGAACTCTTCATAAAGAGAAAAGAATTTGAAAGGTGAGAAAAATGCAAAGGTAAAAAGTCTGGGCTTTTGCTAATAAGAAAATTAAGGAATCTTGACCAAGAGTGACCTTGCAAGTCTTTTCTCTAATAAACCCATTCACTCCCTCTCCCCCCAGATCACCAATCAGAATGTTGTTAAGCCATCTACAGCAGCCCTCCTTAGGCCTCCTTTTGTATGGCACAAAAATAATTTCATTTATCTAAAGTAAGAGTGAGCATGCGGAGGTATAGAGACTTGACAGGAGAGCCTGGCTAACTTCGCAGAAGGGAGTGTCAACCTAGGGTTTTGTTTTGGGACCAAGGCTAGAGAGGAGGGTCTTTTTTTCTTCCTCTTCCTCCCCCTCCTCCTCTTCTTCCCTCTTCACCTCTCCTTCTTCCTCCCCCTCCTCTCCTCCTTCCTTCCTTCCTTCCTTCCTTCCTTCCTTCCTTCCTTCCTCCCTTCCCCTGAGCCCTTTCTTTCTTTTTCTTTCCTTCCTTCCTTCCTTCCTTCCTTCCTTCCTTCCTTCCTTCCTTCTTCCCACCCTCCCTTTCTCTCTCTCTCTCTCTCTCTCTCCTCATCTTTCTTATTTAGAAGTTCCCCACCCTAAGCCTCACTTGTGCCTGTTGTTTTTTAAATCTCCATAAACGGTTGTTTCTAATTTGCTAAGAACTCTCCCTAACCAAGGAAGTATCCCAAGCAGATGGACAGAAATGAAGTCCCAAGAAGTCTGTGAAGACCAACTTTATGTCAAATGTTTTTCAAACCTAGTCCAGGATGTAATTATTAAATTGTCAAACAGACTTGTTTGGTTTAGGGATTTTTTTTCCAAATATGAATGGAATTTAAAGAACTAAAATAAAAGTTTAGTGGAGACTGCATGGAACTGACAGATTTTTCTTATAAACACTATTGCCACCTACTGCCTGAAAAAATAATGCACCCTAGAAACTGCAAAGAAAAAATACTGTTACATGATAAAATGTCAGACTAGATAGAATCTAAAGAAATGTTCTCCTCAATTTTTTTTCATGAAAGAAAGATAGGGAAATGAGGGGAAGGGAGAGAGAAAGAGGGGGAATGGGAGGGGGAGTGAGGTTGGGAGAGAGAGAGGCAGGGAAAGAAATGAAAGAAAGTAGGGAAGAAAGGGGAAAGATAGGAAAGGAAGGAGAGAGAGGGAGGTAGGGGATGGGATGGAGAAAGAAAAGAAGGAAGAAATACAGTCACAGAGTGGGGGTTGGTTAGACCAAAATTAAATGGCAAATTAATGAAAGAGCTTGGACTAAAAGTTTTTATGCTCTGATTCCTGGGCTGAAACTGTCACAGCACACCCCACCCCACTCCCAACAGAAGTTTGGAGAAATTATCAAAGAATATCAGAGTTGAAAGCTCTTATAGGTATATCTCCTGGACCTCCTTCCCAATGCAAGGGCTGAATCTATAAAATCTCTATATAGCCATGGGACTACACAGGCAAGTCCACCCTTTATCTATATGAGAATTGCCCTGCTGCTGGGCAACATCCTTATTTCTTTCCTGTTGTTCCAGAAAGGATCTCCCTCAGCTCTTTACTTTCTGTCTGAAGCTAAGAGAAAAATCCAAATAACCAGAACACGGAGTGCACATTGAGGAGAGAGAAGACAAGAGTGTTTTGAAAACTTCCTGTGTGCCCTCAGCATTTCTTCTTTTCTTTTCACCAGCCCCCCTCATCCAGCACCATGCCCAACAGAGTCTCTCAGCTTGGGGCCAGCTGTTAAGGCACTTACCAGGGTTGTCAGGCTGCATGATGGCCATGACAAAGGTATGAGGAAAAAGCATGGCTGCACTCTTCCTCATGCCCTGAAGCTTCACAGTATTGCCTTGGAACATGACCCCATGCACGTCAGTCTCTGTGCCCAGGCCAAGCAGGTGCCAGGCCACTGTGTCACCCTTGCACATGTCCAGGCTAGGCAGGTTAGAGAACAGAAACCCATTAATGGCTGGAAAAAAAACACACACAAGACAGGACAGGAAGATGAGACCAGACTACTCAAGCACTGGCCAGCAGCATAGCATCAGCTCTGTACTATGGTTTCACACAACTTGAAATTTCTGAGTCATCCTGAACACTTCTGCCTTCGTCCCTAAGCCACTTTAGTTGTACTTACAAAATCTGCCTCTTTGGGATGAGGGTCCAACTCGCCTTTCTGACCTCATCTCCTGCCCCTCCTCTACCACACTTCAAATTCTTATGAAACTGAACTTCTTTCCACTACCAGACTCTTTACACATATGCATACACAAGTGTACCAGCCTCTATTATTCCCACACCCTTGAAATTCTCCTCCTTTGGCTTCTATAACACCACATTTTCCTGGTTCTCTTACATCCTTTCTGATTGTTCCTCCTTCATCTTGTTCTTGTTCTTCATCCTTCCATAAAGTACTGGGGTTCCCCCAAGTTTCCATATTCATCTTTCTTTTCTTCACTGTTACTGCCCAGGTTCTGTCCCTCATCATTTCTGGCTTGAACTTCTGCAAAAGCCCTCTCCCTGGCACCCCTGCCTGCAGTCTATCCTCCCACTCCCTTCACACACAGGTAGATGCCACTGCTGTGAGTTCTATTTGTGTTTGCATTCCCAAGGCCTTAAACATGCTAGGTGTTTACAAAACACATATTGAGTCTTCACATGTTGTTTCCTCTGCCTGGAATAAATTTTCCCTCTGGTCTCTCTACAGAAAAGTATTACTCATCCATCATGCCCCAGTTCAAATATCACCTCCCCTGTGAAGCAGAGTTATCTCTCTCTCTCTCTCTCTCTCTCTCTCTCTCTCTCTCTCTCATTTATGTGAAACTTCTGTCCCACACACAAAATTCTTCCATATCACTTACCACAGAGTCCAGTGATTTACTTACAAGTCTATCTCCTACACTAGATTGACCTAGCAGGAATCACATTATTTTTTCTGTATCAGTGTGACTGCCCAATCACCTGGCATGTTGCCTGGTACTACTCAGGTGCTCCATAAGTTCAAATTGAAATGAACTTGGTTCACAGGATTGGTTTACTTTTTCCAGCTGATATAACTGACTGGTGATGAGAACCAAGAGATGGAGTCATAAGACAAACACTCATTCATGACTCCCTCCCATCTTTTGTACTCCTCTTGAAAATACAGGGAGGCCTGCTAAAAACTGACCCCTTTTCAATGTTCCCACATCCACTGGAACCACCTTTAATAAGCAACCCTACTTGGTAATTCCCCTAGATGCTGATGATAACATTGCTAATCTCCTGACTCTGCTTCCTTTTCCTGTAACGTCTAATTGCAAAACTACTTAGCATTCAAACCCCAGCTCAAGCGTTCCCTTCTTCCAGAAATCCTTTAATTGGATTGTCCCTCATTAATGCTCTCCTCCTATGACCTCCATGTTACTTGAAGGTTGTTTCACACAATTTGGCATTTAATTATACTTGATCTTGGATTGTTCTATAATTATTTCATGTGTGTTATTAGTCTCATTTCATTGCAAATGCTGGGAACTCTTTGCAAACTGGGACAGTCTTCCCATTCACTCACTCATCCACTTACATACCTACTCATTAATTGGTAGTTCACTTGTTCAATAAACATTTACTATTTATTAGAAAGTGTAAATAATACTGAGATAAGCAACAAACAAAACTCACCTTTAAGGAGGCTACACTTTAGCAGGTCAAAAGCCATGTAACAAATAACTATATAGAACATGCTATTAAAGTAGTCTGATAAAATGCAATAGTGGTTCATAAGAGAGTGTCATCATCCTGGGATTGGATGATAAAAAAAAAAATGGTTACATGGATGAAGTAGCTTTTGAGTAGGACCTTAGAGAATGGAAAAAAATTCCACAGGCCAAGGGCAAAAATGTAAGGAGAATCATTTCAACTGGAAGGCAAAGCATTGTAAAGCCATGAAATCAGAAAAGCACAAGGTATGTCTATATAGTGAAAAATAGCCCTGTTTGGCTGGAGTATGGAGTTGAGGAACATGGGTAGTCAATAAAGGAGAAGAAGATAAGACTGGAAATGTATCATTCCAGCTTTCTCTCCTCACTCCCTAGTGGATTCCTTGTTTGCAGTCCTCATTTCACAGCACATTTTTCCAGTGTCCCCCATACTGTGTAACACAGGACACAGCACAATCAAGTGCTAAATATAAGATCTATTGCCTTAGATTTAATTCTTCGATCTAGTTCATGTCTTGGGTAGAGCTGACCAATGGGATCAGTGCTTTCAAGAATGGGAACGTGATTAAGTTTAGGTTAGATTTTTACTTGTAACCTCTCAATTGTAGCTCAGGAAAAAAGCACTCCCCATACCATGCATCCGATTGGAGTCTTGGAAACCCTTGACATCCTCTGAGAGCAGTCGGGAATCCAACATAGCAGCTGCTTGATTGGCATTGCTGTACCAGCTCTTGTTTTCATCCAACACAGTAAAAAGGAGAAAAAACTCCTTATCCACCCCTTTCTGTAGGTCAGTGGAAGAGCATAAGAAAGAATGATAATGGTTTTAGCAGTTGTGGGGTGTACAACTCCAGACCCAATGAGCCCTGATTCTTTCTCATTTCTTTTTCCAGACAGAGACAAGCCCATACCTCCTGCCTAGAACTGTAGTTGTTGCTAGAAAGTTTTTCCTCAGGTAATTTCAAATCGAAGGTGGTTGAAAGAAGTTAGAACAAAATGAAAAGACGGGAGGGGAGGAATGTATGAAAGGGGACAGGGAAGAAGCACAAGATGGAGATTATGGAGAAGACAGAGAGTGATAGAAGAGAGCTTGGAGTCACCTGGGTAAAGGAGTGGAGAAAGGTGGTTAACAGATCAGGAAAGGACTCTAGTCAGAGGGGATTAGAAAATAAGAGAAAATGATATTTAATTGTTATTAATGTATTGTTATTTTTATTATCATTAATTATCACTATTATTACTATTACTTCTAACATTTACTGAGTGTTTACTATGTAATCCAGACACTGTGATAAGCATTTCATATGGATTATTTTAATTAATCCTCATAGAAACCCAAGATACCTTCTTTCATTTTTAACCCCTTACTACAGATGAAGAAACTGAGGCAAAGAGAGGTTAAGTAATATACAGCTACAATGGTGAGCTGGGCATGAAAGAACACAAACAAATATTAAAAGAGATTTAAGAATTAGGATCAAGTGTTAGGGAACACCAAGGTTTAAAAAAACTGAAGAGATGATGAGAGGATACAAAAGGAATAGAGACTAGAATAGGAATAGAGACTGTTTATGAGTGAAAGAATAGCATGCAAAATAGTGTGGAGTCACCAACTATTAATTTCTCATTGGATAGCTTGGTTATTTTTGTTTTCTATTCCCATATCTCTAGAACCCAGTTCCACTTTCAACTCCGAGTTAGCAACACAGCCTTATCTTCCTCCCAGCAGGTTTTCCAGCCAAAAACCTTGGTAATACCTGTTTGCCATCTGCACCCAAGGCACCAGTCTTGCACACCAACAAGGGGCCCACCAGACCAGAATTTGTATCTCTTATGGGATCTGCAGCAGAGAAGTACATCCAGGTGAGACAGGCAGGATCCTGAGCAGTAGGGCCAGCATGGGAGGGGACTGTCCAGCGGTATGTTACTTTTTCAAAAGGCTTGGCTACCAAGCCAGTGTAGGATGAGCCTGCAGGGGGGAAAAATAGGACTAATTATCACATTAGCTAGAGTGAGAATCATCGGCTCCAAACAGTGGGGTAAATATTATAAGCTACAAGGCATTTTGGAGCAGCATCAATATGCAATATAGAATAGTAAAAAGGATCCTGGATAAGAGTGAACAGACTGTAGTTATTTTCTGGTTCTGACAATAGTTGTTATATGCAAACAATGAATCATGGAACACTACATCAAAAACCAATGATGTACTGTTATGGTGACTAACATAACATAAAGAAAAAAATTGTATATCAACTGGGAAATTTAAACTTCCCGGGTTTCAGTTTTCTAAGCTCAAAGGACCTACAGATTAAAAGGGCCTTTAAAACTTATTTGGAATACTCTTCACTTGAAAACATACATTCATCTGCTCTTGTATACTTACCACTTTCTATTTTTTTGTTTTAAAAAAATTTTTTTATTATATTATGTTAGTCACCATACAATACAGCCCTGGTTTTTTATGTAAAGTTCGATGATTCATTAGTTGTGTATAACACCCAGTGCACCATGCAATACGTGCACTCCTTACTACCCATCACCAGCCTACCACTTTTTAAAGATCTCCAGACACGCAAGTCACTACCTACCTTCACAGTTTGTATCATCTTTGAATGGTTGTGATTAATGAACACATTCTCCTTTCTATATGTACCTATATATGAGTGGATGCAAACACGTATCAATGTGTATATATATGAAAAACACAAGCACTAAGGCTGTAATTCCTCAAATGGACACAAGTTATGGTCAAGTGATGCATAGAAATTTTTATTTTAAAATTTTTAACCTAGTAGTTAGTTCAATTGCTGGGTCATATGGTAGTTCTATTTTTTTCACTTTTCAAGGAACCTCCATACTGTTTTTCAGAGTTGCTGCACCATTTTGCCTTCCCACCAATAGTGCAAGGTTCCCCTTTCTCCTCATCATCACCAACACCTGTTGTTTCTTGTGTTGTTGATTTTTAGCTATCCTGAGAGAGGCAAACCAAGAAAAAAAACTCTTAACTGTAGAGAACAAACTGATAGCTACAAGAGGGGGTGGGGGGATGGGTGAAATAAGTGATGGGGATCAAGGAGTGCACCTGTTGTGATGAGCACCAGGTGTTGTATGGAATTATTGAATCACTATATTGCACACCTGAAACTAATATTACACAGTATGTTAACTGGAATTTAAATAAAAACTTAAAAAAATAAAATAACATTTTAAACTTATTAGTAATCAAAAAAGTACAAATGAAAATAGCTACATAACTTTTTTTGCCTGTCTGTTTAGCAAGATTTTACATATTATAACCCATGCTGTTGAGAAGTGGCTCAAATGACACCTACCCCTCTCACTCAACTATAGAAAGGGTAAATGTAAATGAGAATAGCCTTTTAGGACAAAATGTTGACAAAATGTATCAAAAGCCTTAAGAAGGTTCAGGCCCACAAAAAAGTAAGATATACAGTAAATACTGAAAAGGATGTCCAACCTAATACAAATCAAAACAATGGTGATTTTGGTTATTGTGTGGTCTTCCTGCAAGACTGACATTTGACAAAGATGAAAATGGCTGCCCTGTGCTGTTACTGTTGATGCAAGTCCAAGTTTATGGGACTGCAAATTTTTCCAGATAGCAACTTGGATATAGGTATCAAAATATTTAATGTGTGTACCCTCCGACACAACAATTCCACATGTTAAAAATATATCCTGAGGAAATATTCATTAAAGGGTGAAAAGAAGCACACAAAAGGATAGTTGTAGTAAGAACTTATAACAGGTGGTATAATTTAAGATAGTTTTAACATCCTTTCTTATTCATTTATTATTCCCAACTTTTACAATTTTCAAAAACAGAGAAAATGTTAAAAGGTAGTACAATAACCATCCTACCAACTGGGGTTGACTGTTAACATGTTTCCATCTTTAATTTATCTACATCTATGTCTATGTATATCTACACACACACACACACACACACACACACACACAGTTTTTGATTATTTGCTTTTGCTAAACCATTTGGAAGCATGATGACATCTTACTTCTAAATACATCAGTAACTTTGTCCTATATTGCCACAAGAACATTACTACACCTAAGAAAATATCCTAATATCTAACGTGTAGTCTATATCAGAAATTTTGCAATCATCTCCAGAATGTCTCTTTTAAAAAAAGATTTTACATATTCATTTTGATAGTGAGATAGATAGATGATAGATAGAAAGATAGATAGATAGATAGATAGATAGATAGATAGATAGATAGAGGAGGGGCAGAGGGTAGGGAGAGGGACAAGCAGACTTAGCCACTCAGGGGCCCCAAAATGTCTCTTACAGCTAATTTTTTTAATAACCACGATCAGATAAGGTTTGTTTTTTTGTGTTGTCCCATTTTTTTCCCTGTAGCATTGACTTCTTGAAGAGACTAGACCAGTTGCCTTGTAAAATGTTCTTTTGTTCTAGATTTGTCTGCAACTTTGCCCTTAATGATTTTAGTATTTTTTAAAATATTTTTGGCTTGGGATTAGCATGTATTAATATTCTCAGAGAAAACAAGAAATTAATATGCAATAATCTGATTTCTAGGATTCTCTCCTGAGATGGCAATCCAAATAAAACATAAGCATTTAATGAATCATGGAACACTACATCAAAAACTAAAGATGTACTGTATGGTGACTAACATAACATAATAAAAAATAAAACATAAGTGTCCATTCATTGCAACATGATTTACAGCATTCAAAAATAATGAAAACAAACTAAATGTTCACACAACAGAAGATAAGGTAAATAAAGAATAGCAAATCCATGTAATAGAGTATTTTATAGTCAGTAGCAAGTTTATAATATTACAATGGCATGAGAAAATTGATATAATGGTAGGTAAAAACAGTATGATACAAACCTGCACAAACCACATGATCACACATATATAAATATATATGTTTTTTATAAGCACAGGAAAACATTAGAAGGTATATCAAAAGAATGATATTTATTTTATAATTTTCCATGTTTTATCCAACTTCCATAAAACATATATTTTACTTTTATAATCAGGTCTGTTTTTAATTTTTAATTTTGTTTTAATGCCAGTATAGTTAACATACAGTGTCATATTAGACTCACGGGTCCAATATAGTAATTTGACAATTTCATATATCACCTGGTGCTCAACATGACAAGTGATTTCTATCACCTATTTCACCCATCCCCCACCCACCTCCCCTCTGGTAATAATCATTTTGTTTTCAGTAGTTAAGAATCCATTTCATAGTTTTTCTTTTTTCTCTTTGCTTCTTTGCTTTATTTCCTAAATTACACAAATGGATGAAATCATGTGGTATTTGTCTGTCTCCGACTGACTTACTTCACTTAGCATTACACTCTCTGGCTCCATCCATGTTGGTGCAAATCACGAGATTTCATAATTTTCCTGGCTGAATAATATTCTATCACACACACACACACACACCCCACTTCTTCTTTATCCATTCATCTATCAATGGGCACTTGGGCTTCTTCCATAATTTGGCTATTGTAAATAAACATAGGGGTGTGTGTATCCCTTTGAATTAGTGCTTTTGGGATTTTTAAAAAACTTTTATTTAAATTCTAGTTAGTCAACATATAATATTAGTTTTAGTTGTACAATTTAGTGATTCAACACTTACATACCGTACCCAGTGCTCATCACAACAATTGCAACCCTTAGTCCCCATCACCTATTCCCCCCATCCTGCTGTGTACCTTCCCTCTGGCAACCAACAATTTGGACTTTCCCTCTACGGTCAGGAACAAGACAGGGATGTTCACTCTTACCACTATTATTTGACATAGTACTGGAAATCCTAGCCACAGCAATCAGACAACAAAAAGAAATAAAAAGCATCCAAATCAGCAATGAAGAAGAAAAAACTTTCACTATTTGCGGATGACATGATTCTCTATATAGTGTTTTTGTATTTGAGGGGTAGATACCCAGTAATGAAATTACTAAATTGTAGGGTAGTTCTACTTCTAACGTTTTGAGGAACCTCCACACTGTTTTCCATAGTGCCTGCACCAGTTTGCACTCCCGCCAGAGGGAAAGAGGGTTCCGCTTTCTCCACATCCTTGCCAACACCTGTTGTTTCTTCTGTTGTTAATGTTAGCCATTCTGAAAGTTATGAGGTGATATCTCATTGCAGTTTGATTTGCATTTCACTGATGGAGAGTGATGTTGAGCATCTTCTCATATGTCTGTTGGCCATCCAGATGTCTTACTTGGAGAAATGTCTGTTCATGCCTTCTGCTCATTTTTTAATTGGATTATTTATTTTTTGGGTGTTGAGTCGTGTAAATTCTTTATATATTCAGGATACTAACCCTAAAAGCCATATATGAAAAAACCCACAGCAAACATCACACTCTGGGGAAAAACTGAAAGCTTTACACCTAAGGTCAGAAAGAAGACAAGCATGTCCGCTCTCAGTACTTTTATTCAACATAGTACTAGAAATCCTAGCCACAGCAATTAGACTACAAAAAGAAATAAAAGGCATGCAAATTTTTAAGGACAAAGTAAAACTTTCATTATTTGCAGAGGATACTATATAAAGAAAACTCTAAAGACTACACCAAAAAGCTACTAGAACTGATAAATGAATTCAGTAAAGTTGTAGGAGACACAATCAATGTGTAGAAATCTGGTGCATTTCTATACACTAATAATGAAACAGCCGAAACAGAAATTAAGAAAATAACCCCATTTACAATTGCACCAAAAATAAGAACCTAGAAATAAACCTAACCAAAGAGGTGAAAGAACTGTACTCTGAATACTATAAAACACAAATGAAAGAAATTGAAGATGACACAAAGAAATGGAAAGACATTCCATACTCATGGATTGGAAGAACAAATATCATTAAAATGTCAATTAGGGGTGCTTGGGTGGCTCAGTCAGTAAAGCATCTGACTTTGGCTCAGGTCATGACCTCAGGGTCCTGGGATTGAGCCCCATGTCAGGCTCCGTGCTCAGTGGGGAGTCTCCTTGTCCCTCTGCCACTCCTCCACTCATGCGCTTCCCCCTCTCTCTCAAATAAATAAATAAAATCTTTAAAAAATGGTACAACTTAAAAAAATATCAATCAGATTATATTTAAATATATTTAAAAGAATGTGTCTCTTATTGAACCCAGTTCTGCTTTACTATAATATCATGGATTCATTTAACAACATCCATGCAGGACAATCAATTCTGTCTCCTCCCTCATTTCCTCTTCTATTTATTTTTCCTCTAGAGCTACCTATTACCAGCAGCTTGCATTAGTTGGAAACCCTGCTTGCTCACCATCATTGTACACAGTTCCCTCGTAGTCTTTCTCATAGAAGACTCCATGAGGCTGTATACTGAACGGCTGGGAAGCACGGTTGTAAAAGACCACCTGGATGGTGTCACCCACCTCAGCCCGAATCACTGGCCCTGGAAGATGGGAAGGAGAGACAATGGGAATAAAAACAGAGATGACCAGGGAGGATGGAAACAAAATAAGAAGGAGGGAAAGAAAGGGGAGGTGAAAAAGATTTTTTTAAAAATCCTCTCTTTGCAATAATAAGAACAGTCCCTTCCAAGTGTATTGTAATTTACAGTTATAAAAAGCATTTTAAAATCCATTATCTCATTTTGATCTTCAAACATCAAATACAGGAAGGGGATATTTTCATTTTACAAATAAGGAAATTACAGCTCAAAGAGGTGGAATTGATCTTCCCAAATTTGAATAACTGATTAGGAACAGAATCAGGAGTTAAAACCAGGGCTTTCTCCCACCCCACTGTCAGGTTCAATCCCATTTCCCTTACTTTTATTGCCCCTCCTCCCATAGCTGCATTTCCTGGTAGGATCCATTTCAATATCTGATCTTGCCTCTATCCTAAACCATTTCTGAGCATATAAAAAATATTATATCTATGCACAGGTCCTGAACTAGGTATTTGAGGCATGATTCCTGGAGTCTTCTTTGTTCCATGACCCACAACCTCTGACCTAGCTTGGGTCACCTTTGAAATTAACCAGAAATACCAAGACTATACCCTGAATATTTATGTTGGCTCAAGCCCTAGTTCAGTGCTTCTGGTTTGTTTTCTACTCAATTTCTACACCTAATGCTACACCTCTGGTCCAAGAAGCAAATGAAAATGAAAACATAGCATAGCAAAACATGAGATGCCATGGAAAATGTGCTAAGGGAGAAATTTATAGCTATGAATATTCACATTTAAAAAAGATCTCAAATCAACAACGTAACTTTAGGACCTAAGGAATTAGGAAAAGATATACAAACTAAACCCAAAGGTAGAAGAAGGAAGGAAATAATAAAGACTAGAGCAGAGATAAATAAAATATAGAATAGAGAAACAATAAAGAAAATCAATGAAACTAAAAGTTTGTTCTCTGAAAAGAACAACAAAATTGATGAACTCTCAGTGAGATGGACTAAGAGAAAAGAGAGAAGACTCAAATTACTAAAAACAGAAATGAAAAGGGAGGATATTACTACCAATTCTACAGAAATATATATATTCAGAAATATATATATTATATATTATATATAAATATATGTATTTTTCAGATATAGATATATATATGGTTATATATATACACATATATATACATATATATATATATATATACAGTATTATGAAAAATTGTAAATCAACAAATTGGATAACCTAGATTAAATGGACAGTCCTAGAATAGAAAACCTACCAAGACTAAAGCATAAAGAAATAGAAAATCTGAATCTTATTGTAACTGGCAAGGAGGTTTTTAAAATTTTTTTTTATTTTTACTTTATTACAGTGTAGTTAACTTACAGTGTTATGTTAGTTTCAGGTGTACAATATAGTGATTCAACATTTCCATACAACATCTGGAGCTCATCACAAGGAACCCCATCCTTAATCCCCATCACTTATTTCACCCACCCACCCCCATCAACCTCCCCTCTGGTAACTGTCAGTTGGTATTCTTATAGTTAAGAGTCTGTCTTGTGGTTTGCCTCTCTCTCTCTCTTTTCCTTTTCTTTTGCTCATTTGTTTTATTTAATTCCACATATGAGTGAAATCACATGGTATTTCTCTTTCTTTGACTGGCTTTTTTCATTTAGAATTATTCTCTCTAGCTCCAACCATGTTGGCGCAAATGGCAAGATTTCATTCTTTTTTTCTCGCTGAATAATATGTCGTGTGTGTGTGTGTGTGTGTACCATCTCTTCAACTGATGGACACTTGGGCTGCTTCTGTATATAGTTTGCTGCTATAAACTTACAGGTCTGTGTATCCCTTTGAATTAGTGGTGTTGTATTTTTGGGTAGATATCCAGTAGTGGGATTACTGGATTGTTGGGTAGTTCTATTTATAACTTTTTGAGGAAAATCAATATTATCTTTCACAGTGGCTGCATCACTTTGAATTCCCACCAATGGTGCAAAAGGGGTCCCTTTTCTTGAAATCCTCATCAACACTTGTTGCTTCTTGTGTTGTTGATTTCAGCCATTCTGACAGGCGTGAAGTGTTACCTCATGTAGTTTTGATTTCTTTTGCCTGATGATGAGAGATGTTGAGCATCTTTTCATGTGTCTGTTTGTCATCTGGATTTCTTCTTTGGAGAAATGTCTATTCATTTCTTCTGCCCATTTTTTATTGAATTATTTAGGGTTTTTTTTTGAGTGTTGACTTGTATAAGTTCTTTTTTTTTTCTTTTTAAAGATTTTATTTATTTATTTGACAGAGAGAGACAGTGAGAGAGGGAACACAATCAAGAGGAGTATGAGAGGGAGAAGAAGCCTTCCCGCTGAGCAGGGAGCCCAATGTGGGGCTTGATCCCAGGACCCTGGGATCATGACCTGAGCCGAAGGCAGACACTTAATGGCTGAGCCACCCAGGTGCCCTGAGTTGTATAAGTTTTTTATATATTTTGGATACTAACTCTTTATTGGATAAGTTATTTCCAAATTTCTTCTCCCATTCTGTAGGTTGCCTTTTAGTTTTGTTGACTGTTTGCTTCATTGTGATGAAGAAGCTTTTTATTCTGATGTATTCCCAATAGTTTATTTTGCTTTTATCTCTCCTGTCTGAGGAGACATATCTAGAAAGAAGTTGCTACAGGCAATGTCAAAGGGGTTACTTCCCATATTCTCCTCTAGGATTTTTATGGTTTTAGGCCTCACATTTAAGTCTTTAATCCAGTTCGAATTTATTTTTGTGTATGGTGTAAGAAAGTGGTCTGGTTCCTCTTTTGCATGTAGCTGATGTTTTGCTAACACCATTTGTTGAAGAGACTCTCTTTTTCAATGAGGACAGTCTTTTAAACAAATGGTGCTGTGAAAACTGGATTTCTACATGCAAAAGAATGAAGCGGGACTCCTACTTAATACCATATACAAAAATTAACTCAAAATAGGTTAAAGACCTGGAGAGAGGAGGAGTTCAGATGGCAGAAGAGTAGGGGACCCTAAGGTTGTCTAGCCCCTGGAATTCAGCTACATAGTTATCAAATCATTCTGAACACCTGCAAAATCAATCAGAGATCTGAGAAAAGAAATACTGCAATTCTGCTAATATAAAAGCAACCACTTTTGGTAAAATAGGAGGCGTGGAGACATGAATCTGGGGTGATATTTTGGAGGAGATGGCAGCAGGGCAGGAGCCAGCTTAAGGAGGCTAAACCAAAGTATTATAAGCAGAAGAGTGCAAAATTGGAACTTTGAAAGTCTGCTGTAGTGGGCGACATCCCTGGCTTAAAGGTGCTCAAGTGGCAAAGTGGGGTGGAATCCTAGGTGGGACAGTGCCGTCTCTGGATCCTCAGGGTCACAAGAAGAATGTGAGTGTGGCAGAATTCCCAGGTATCAGGGTGGGGAAGCTGGCTGAAAACGAGGAGTCTTGGCTCCAGCTTTCGGCTTGGTGTTGCCGTAAACTGTGAACTGCCGCATGGTGGTGCAATTGTTCTCCTGGCAGGGGCCCAGGAAAAGGCAGAAGTGCAGAGAGAGCCCCTCCCTCCCCTGGGAGGAACACGTGGATCTGCACAGAAAAAGCCCATAAAATTTGGATAGTTGAAACTCAGTTGCATGCCTCAGATAAGAACACTCAGTCACAGGCTGGGTGAACACAGAGTTCAGACAGAAACCAGGGAGACAAGAGTGATTGTTTCTTTGTGAGTGCTCACGGGGCACAGACTTTCAGCTCTGGGGCTAGAGAGTGGGGCACCAGCATTTTCATTCCACCCATCTGTGCTGTAAGCCTTCAGGGAGCAAAACAGCACCACACAGTGGAATCTGGAGCCTCTTACACCGAGCCAGGCCCCCTGGCAAAGGAGGCACATTTCCACAACTGCAAGGACACCTGAGAATCAGCTCAACAGGCACTTCCCCCAGAAGACCCGCAGGAACAACTGCCTAGCACCAACTTTACAGATCACAGAGAACTAAGAACTTTAGCTCTCATGGAAAACAGTATAAAGCATTTGTGGTTTTTTAAAAAATTCTTAATTTTTTCAGGTTTTTTTAACTATTACCTAATTTTCAATCCTTTTTTATTATTATATAGAGAGATAGATAGATACATGGGTTTTGGTTTTTGTTCATTGTATTTTATTTTATTTTTGTATATATATGTTTTTCTTTCTTTCTTATTTTGAAATCTAGTTCCTTTTAACAAGCAGACCAAAATACACCCAAGATCTATTTTTTTTGTTTTGTTTTGTTCTATTCTGTTTCTTGTTTGATTTTCTCTTACTTTGTTTTGTTTTTGTTTTTTTTCCATGTTTTTTTTTCTCTCGGTTGTTGTTGCTACTGCTGTCTTTTCTCTCTGTCTTCTTATTCTTTTTTGGACATAATGATGAAATGAAGAAATTCACCCCAAAAGGAAGAACAAGAGGTAGTACTCACTAAAGGGATTTAATCAATACAGATATAAGTAAGATGTCTGAACTAGAATTTAAAACAATGATTATAGGGGCATCTGGGTGGTTTAGTTGGTTAAGCATAAACACCTCGATATATAATAGTGAAACTTGCAAATGTCAGAGATAAAGAGAAAATCTGGAAAGTAGCTCAGGACAAGAGATTCTTAATCTACAAGGGTAAACGCATAAGGCTGGCAGTAGACCTGTCCAGAGAGACCTGCCAGGCCAGAAAGACTAGCATGATATATTCAGCATGCTAAATGGGAAAAAATATGCAGCCAAGAATACTTTATCCAGGAAGACTGTCATTCAGAATAGAAGGAGATATAAAGAATTGCCAGGAAAAAATAAATAAGTAAAGGAATTTGTGAACACTAAACCAGCCCTGCAAGAAATATTAACTGGGATCCTTTGAGTGAAGAGACAGCTCAAAAGTAACAAAGACCAGAAAGGAACAGAGACAATCTACAGAAACAGCAACTTTACATGTAATATAATAGTACTACATTCATATCTTTCAATAATTACTCTGAATGTAAATGGACTGAATGCTCCAATCAAAAGACATAGGGAGGGGTGCCTGGGTGGCTCAGTCAGTTAAGCATCTACCTTCAGCTCATGTCATGATCTCAGGGTCCCGGGATCGAGCCCCATGTTGGGTTCCCTACTCAGTGGGGAGTCTGCTTCTCCCTTTCCTTCTGCCCCTCCCTCTGCTCATGCACGTTTTCTCTCTCTTTCTCTCTCTCTCAAATAAATAAATAATCTTAAAAAAAGAGGGTATCTGACTGGATTAAAAAAAGAAGACTAAGGAGAAGACCCATCAATATACTGGCTATAAGAGACTCATTTTAGACCCAAAGACATCTCCATATTGAAAGTGAGAGGGTGGAGAAACACTTATCATACTAATAGACATCAAAAGAAAGCTGGAGTAACAGTCCCTATATCAGACAAACTAGATTTCAAGCTAGACTATAATAAGAGATGAAGGAGGACATTATATCATAATAAAAGGGTCTACTCAACAATTGTAAATATTGATGCCCCCAAATTGGGAACACCCAAATATATAAAACAATGAGATACATAAAGGAACTCATTGATTGTAGTACAATAATTGTAGGGGACTTGAACACCCTACTTACATAAATGGATAGATCATGTAAGCAGAAAATCAACAAGGAAACAAAGGCTTTGAATGACACACTGGACCAGATGGGCTTAACAAATATATTCAAAGCATTTCATTCTAAATAAGCAGAATACACATTCTTCTCTACGTCACACAGAAAATTTTCCAGAGAACATCATATACTGAGTCACAAATCAGGTTTCAACCAGTACAAAAAAATTGAGATTATACGGTGCATACTTTCAGACCACAATGCTTTAAAACTTGAAGTTAACCACAAGAAAAAATTTAGAAGGAACACAAATACATGAAGGTTAAAGAGCATCTTACTAAAGAATGAATGGGTCAACTAGGAAATTTAAAAAGAATTTAAAAAACACATAGAAGCAAATGAAAATGAAAATGTGATAGTTCAGAAACATTAGGCTGCAGCAAAGGTGGTCCTAAGAGGTAAGTATGTAGCAATACAGGCCTTTCTCAAGAAACAAGAAAATTCTCAAATACACAACCTAAACTTACACCTAAAGGATCTGGAAAGAGAACAGCAAATAAAGCCTAAATCCAGCAGGAGAAGGGAAATAATAAAGATTAGAGCAGGAATCAATGATATAGAAATAAAAATAACAGAACAATTCAATGAGACTAGGAGATGGTTCTCTGAAAGAATTAATAAGATTGATAAATCCCTAACCAGTCATATCAAAAAGAAAAGAAAAAAGATCCAAATAAAAAAAATCATGATTGAAAGAGGAGAGATCACAACCAACACTGAAGAAATACAATTATAAGAGAATATTATGAGCAATTATATGCCAACAAATTAGGCAATCTGAATAAATGGATACATTCATAGAAACATATAAACTACCAAATTGAAACAGGAAGAAATAGAAAATCTGAACAGACCCAGAACCAGCAAAGAAATTGAATTGGTAATCAGGGGTGCCTGTATGGCTCAGTCAGTTAAGCGTCTGCATTCAGCTCCTGTGATCAAGCCCCATACTGGGCTCTCTGCTTGGTGAGGAGCCTGCTTCTCCCTCTTCCTCAGCCGGCTGCTCTGCCTACTTGTACCTTCTCTCTCTCTCTCTCTCTCTCTGTCAAATAAATAAATAAAAATCTTTATAAAAATTGAATAAGTAATCAAAAATCTCCCAACAAACAAGAGTCCAGAGCTGGATGATCTCCCAGTGGAATTTTACCAAACACATAAAGAATCAATGCCTATTCTTTTTTTTTTTAAAGAGTTTATTTATTTATTTGACAGAGATAGAGACAACCAGCGAGAGAGGGAACACAAGCAGGGGGAGTGGGAGAGGAAGAAGCAGGCCCATAGTGGAGGAGCCTGATGTGGGGCTCGATCCCAGAACACTGGGATCACGCCCTGAGCCGAAGGCAGACTCTTTAACCGCTGTGCCACCCAGGTGCCCCTAATGCCTATTCTTTTGAAACTGATTTTTAAAAAAATAGAAATGAAAGGAAAACTTGAACTCATTCTACTTGATCCAAAAACCAGACAAAGACTCCCACCAAAAAGGAGAATTATAGACCAATATTCCCAATAAACATGGATGGAAAAATTCTCACTAAGATACTAGCTAATAGGATCCAACACTATATTAAAAGGATTATTCACCAGGAATAAGTGGGATTTATTGCTTGGCTGCAATGGTGGTTCATCATCCACGAATCAATGTGATACACCACATTAACAGAAGAAAGGAGAGGAACAATATGATCCTCTCAATAGATTCAGAAAGACCATTTGACAAAATACAACATCCTTTCTTGATAAAAACTCTCCACAGTGTAGGGATAGAAGGAACATACCTCAATATCATAAAAGCCATCTATGAAAAACCCACAGCAAATATCATCCCCAACAGGGAAAAACTGAGAACTTTTCCCCTGAGGTCAGGAACATGACAGGGATGTCCACTCTTACCACTTTTGTTCAACATGATACTGGAAGTCCTAGCCTCAGCAATTAGACAACAAAAAGAAATAAAAGGCATCTGAATTGACAAAGAAGAAGTCAAACTTTCACCCTTCACAGACAATAAGATACTCTACGTAGAAAACCCAAAAAAAACTCCACCCCAAAATTGTTAGAACTGATACAGAAATTCAGTAAGGTTACAGGATATAAAATCAGTGGACAGAAGTCAGTTGCATTTCTATACACTATCAATGAGACAGAAGAAAGAAAAATGAAGGAATTGATCCAATTTCAAATTACACCAAAACCCCTAAGATACCTAGAAATAAACCTAACCAAAGAGGTAAAGGATCTGTGCTCTGAAAACTATAGAACACTTATGAAAGAAATTGAGAAAGACACAAAGAAATGGAAAAACATTCCATGCTCATGGACTGGAAGACCAAATATTATTAAAATGTCTATGCTGCCCAAAGGAATCTACACATTCAATGCAATCCCCATGAAAATACCATCAGCATTTTTCATAAAGCTGGAACAAACAATCCTAAAATTTGTATGGAACCAGGAAAGACCGTGAAGAGCCAAAGGAATGTTGAAAAAGAAAACCAAAGCTGGTAGCATCGCAATTCCTGACTTCAAGCTGTATAACAAAGCTGTTATCATTAAGGCAGTATGGTACTGGCATAACAACAGACATATAGATCAATGGAACAAAATAGAGCCAGAGAAGGACCCTCAACTCTATGGTCAACTTATCTTCAACAAAGTAGGAAGGAATATGCAATAGGGAAAAGACAGTCTCTTCAACAAATGGTGTTGGGAAAATTGGACAGCCACATGCAGAAGAACGAAACTGGACCACTTTCTTACACCATACACAAAAATAAACTCAAAATGGATGAAAGATCTAAATGTGAGATATAGGAATGTATCAAAATTCTAGAGGAGAACACAAGCAACCTCTTTAACTTTGGCCATAGCAACTTCTTTCAAAGACATGTTTCCAAAGACAAGAGAAACAAAAGCAAAAATGAACTACTGAGACCTCATCAAAATAAACAGCTTTTGCACAGCAAAGGAAGCAGTCAACAAAACTAAAAGGCAACCTACTGAATGGAGGAGGATATTTACAAATGTTTTATCAAATAAAGGGCTAGTACCCAAAGTCTATAAAGAACTTATCAAACTCAACACCCTAAAACCAAAAGATCCAGTTAAGAAATGGGTAGAAGACATGAACAGACGTTTCTCCAAAGAAGACATACAAATGGACAACAAACACATGAAAAATTTCTCAATAACACTTGGCATCAGGGAAATGCAAATCAGAACTACAAGGAGATACCATGTCACACCAGTCAGAATGGTTAAAATGAGCAACTCAGGAAACAACAGATTTTGGTGAGGATGTGGAGAAAGGGAAACCCTCTTACACTTTTGGTGGGAATGCAAATGGGTACAGCCCCTCTGGAAAACAGTATGGCAGTTCCTCAAGAAGTTAAAAATAGAGCTGCCCTACAACCCAGTATTTGCACTTCTAGGTATTTATCCAAAAGACACAGACATAGTGATTCAAAGGGGCATGTGCATCCTAACGTTCATAGCAGCAAGTCCACAATAGCCAAAATATGGAAAGAGCCCAGATGTCCATCAACAGATGAATGGATAAAGAAGAAGTGATATATATATATATATATATATATATATATATATATATATATATATATATATATATAATGGAATACTACTCAGCTATCAAAAAGAATGAAATCTTGTCATTTGCAACAATGTGGGTTGGACTACAGGGTATTATACTAAACGAAATAAGCCAGTCAGAGAAAGACAAACACCATATGATTTCAGTCATATGTGGAATTTAAGAAACAAAACAGATGAACATAGTGGAAGGGAAGGAAATTAAACTAAGACAAGAACAGTGAGGGAGGCATACCATAAGAGACTCAACTTTAGGAAAGAAATTGAGGTTTGCTGGAGGGGAGGTGGATGGGGGAATGGGATGATTGAGTGATGGGCATTAGGGCGAGCACTTGAAGTAATGAGCATTCTATGTTATATGCAATTGATGAATCACTAAATTCTACCTCTGAAATTAATAAAACAGAATATATATTAAACTGAATTTAAATAAAAAATTAAAAATAGATTAAAGACCTAAATTTAAGATCTAAACTATACAACTCTGATAAGAATACATATGGCAAAATCTTCCCAACATTTGCTTTGGCAGTGATTTCTTGGATATGACAGCAGACACACAGGTAATAAGAGAAAAATGTAGACATAATGGACTTCATTATTTTTAAATTGTGCATCAAAATACACTATAAAGAAAGTTAAAAGGCCACTCACAAAATGAGAGAAAATATTTGTAATTCATAACTCTGATAGGGGATCAATATCCTGAATATATAGGGAACTCCTAAAACTCAGCAACAAAAATTATACAACTCAATTAAAGATGGGCAAATGACTTAAATAGACATTTCTCCAAAGAATACACAGATGACCAATTGGTACTTCGAAGAATGTTCAACATCAGTAATTATTACAGAAATGCAAATCAAAAGTACAATGAGATACCTCTTCACACCTATTAGGATGGCTATTATCAAACAAAAACAAAACAATACAAAACAAAACAGAAAACAAGCATTGGCAAAGATGTGGAGAAATTGTCACTCTTCTGCACTGTTGGTGAAAATATAAAATGGTGCCTGCACCATGAAAAACAGTATGGTGGTTCCTTAGAAAATTAAAATAGAATTACCATATGACCCAGAATTTCCACTTCTGTGCATATACTGAAAAGTATCCAAAGCATGTGTCAAAGACATATTATACACCCATATTCATAGCAGCATTATTCCCCAAAGCTAAAATGTGGAAGCAACCCAAGTGTCCACTGATGGATGAGTGGATAAGCAAAATATTATATACATGCAATGGAATATTATTTAGCCATGAACAAGACTGAAATCTTGTGATTTGCACTAACATGGATGGAGCTGAAGAGTATAATGCAAAATGAAATAAGTCTATCAGACAAAGACAAATACCATATGATTTCCCTCATATGTGGAATGTAAGAAAAAAACAAAGGAGCAAAAGAAAGAGAGAGAGAGACAAACCAAGAAATAGACTCTTAACTACAGAGAACAAACTGATGGTTACCAGGGGGGAGTGGATGGGTGGTTGGAGTACATAAGTGATGGGGATTAAGGAGGGCACTTGTCTTGATAAGCACCAGGTGAAGTATAGAATTGTTTAATCACTATTGTACACCTGAGACTAATATAATGCTGTATGTTATTGGAATATAACACTGTATGTTATCGGAATTAAAATTTAAAAGCTTAATAAAAATAAAGGCATGGGAATGATAGATGTCAAGTAAAGAAAGAAGGAAACTATGTACATGCCGCAGTATAGATGAATCTTGAAGACATTATGCTAAGTGAAATCAGCTGGTCACAGAAAGAAAAATATTGTATGATTCCTCTTATATGAGATACATAGAGTAGTCAAAATCATAGAGACAGAAAGTTGAATGGTTATTGCCAGGAGTTAGGGGGAGGGAAGAATGAAAAGTTATTGTTTAATGGGTATAGAGTTTCAGTTTTATAAGATGGAAAGAGTTGTGAAGATGGAATCCATTGTGAAGATGGATGTTGGTGATAGTTACACAACATTACAAATGTATTTAATACCACTAGAATGTACACTTAAAATGGTTGAGATGGTAAATTTTATGTTATGTGTATTTTACCCCAATAAAATTATTGAAGAATAAAAGACTGAGACTAATCCTGGACACCAGCTAACGATAGCTTCTTAATCACTGCCCACCCTCTTTCCCAAAGTGGTTTTCTGCTCTTCATATATTCATGTCCAGCAAATGTAAGGCTTATTGTCCACGTTCAGATCTCCTAGAATCAACTGTCACACACTTATCCCCAGAACATGGTCAATTACATTGCTTTCATTACCAAAGTTTTCTTCCATCTAATCTATTTTACTTCCTAGCTCTACCAAGTGGCTAAACCACACCGAAATTTGCTATATCATTTCAACACTGTGCTTTACCCAAATCTGTGCAGCTGAATACCTTATCCAAGACCAGGCTTTAAACCTTGTACTGCATCCCTCAACATAGCAAGCATGCCTGCATGTAATGTCAATTTGTTCCTGGCCTCATATTGCCAAGAACCTGGACAGTCTTACTGCTTTAAATAGCTCTTCAGAAATACACTTACAGAAGCACTTCTAAAAGTGTGACCTATATAACAGTGCTACCAAAAGATGTTCGTTAATAAAAGGCTCAGTAATTAAGTATGATAAATTCTACATACTCTAGTCCCATCTTGGATATTTTTGATGGACAAAAATAAATACAAAGCTCTGAGAAGCCCTGCAGCAAAGAATACTATTTGACCACATTTAACCTAGTGTTTAGCAAACACGTTCAGACTCATAGCTTTTTTCACCAAACACTTATCCCTTGGAACTCAGTTTGAGAGATGCTTGTTTCAAGTGTACCTCTGAGGTACCTCCAGGCTCTAGTTTCTAAGTCTTCCCCAGTTCTCAGGTTCCAGTCAATGCATTTCATAAGTTAAGGATTCCTCACCCAGGATTCCGAGATGCTTATTTTCTTCCAGCTGCACCTTTTCCTGGAATGTCTCATCTTGGAAGGCTTCAAATCGGACTTTCCAGTAAGTGCCCCCAATCCTACTGGAACTCTTCTGGAAGAATTTATCTGAGCCACTGACATATCGAAAAGACAAATGTCACATGACTTAATTATGTATCAAATATATCCCCATCTCACCCTTGGTCTCATCAAGTTATGAATACTTATATTTAGGAAGAACCTCAGAGATCATCCCAGTTCAATTCCACCCAGTGAAGGTGTCTCCTTTGATAACACCACTAATAAGTAATACACTACTTCTGCCCACTTGAGTCTTTCAAAAGTCAGGGGACTTAGTTTCAGAGAAAGCAATCCCTCTTACTGTTGGATAGTTTTAATGGTTGAAGTTCTTTTTTTATAGTAGGCTAAACTCTTCTCTTGTAAGTTTCAGATAATGGGACCAGTTCTGCCCTCTGAAGTTAAATAGCCTTACATCTGTCCTAATCATCCTCAGATACTCAAGATCCTTTCCTACCTTAATAAAAAATATTCTGCATTTTGGGTCACCTGGGTGGCTCAGTCAATTAAGTGACTGACTTTGGCTCAGGTCATGATCTCAGGGTCCTGGGACTGAGCCCCATGTTGGGCTCCGCACTCAGCAGGGAGTCTGCTTCTCCCTCTCCCTCTGTCCCTCCTCCTGCTTGTGCTCTCTATCTCTCTCAAATAAATAAAATCTTTAAAAAATATTCTTCATTTCAAAATGAAGGCCCACTAACTTAGCAAGAACAGTTGGAGATTCTAGAAGCTATGCTGAGACCCAAGTTCCCATTTTCTTATGGTTTCTGCAGATTCATTCCATTATTTCTTACTGGAAGGATAAACATGATGTGTGCCCTAGAATATTTCTCCCAAAACTCCCCTAGTCATTCACTAAGTATCTCTTCTGTAAAAGACCTGGAATCACTGATAGCCCAGTGAGTCAGTATAACTTAAAGCCTAGCATCTGAACAGGGAACTAACCTTCTGCCCTGTTTTGCCTACATCTGAGTAATGGATGAGGCAGGAGAATTTGGAGAAATTCCTCCAAAAGGATGAGAATAGAATGGCTATAAGGCAGGTTGCTCCTGCTTTTCTATATTTCTCAGAGTGCTTTTACACTCCTGCTCAAATGCCTCAGATTATAGAAAAGAAAGAAAGGGACAATGAGGTAAACAATGAGTAAAATAAAGAAGAGTTGGATAAATGTCATTTCAACTGTTCTGGTTTCTTTTGGGTCTTATTTTCTTAATGCAGCCTGGGATCATAGCAGAAACAATCTCAAACTCTGCTTGAATCCTTTGCTGAGAATGTGACAAAACCCTACAAAAAGCTTTGTAGATTCCCAAGAGCAAGCTCTCCAGGGGACCATAAGAATTTGGCTAACAGTTGTGTCATGTAATTCCAGCCAATGATTGTAACCTCCAAGAGAAGTGAGAGATTTCTGAGAGGGAGTAATAGGTGTTGAGCTGGGCCCACAATCTGGGGGAGAAGAAGCTAAGGGAGGAGAAGCTGGGGGAGGAGGCTCACCGCCTCTTACCTGCCTGGTTCCCTCAAATTCTTCCCAGTACTCCCATCATGCCCCATCGGGCCGTAGTCCCATAGAATCTCATGGGCTTCAATGAAGTACTGCCGAACTTTGCCTGTGAGTTGGTTCATAGGAGGGGTCATGGAGCAAGAGTTGACCTTGTAGAGTGCTTGCATGCCATCTGGAGGAAGAACATCATGGCTAGCTCCATTCCACCCAACAGGTCTTATAGCCAGATGACCCACTTTCCTCCTTCCAATGTTTTTCCCTCCCACCTTTCACTAGGCCACTTTCTCTCATTCCTCAAGAACCTGGCTGGAAGAAAAGGAGCCTATGTGGGAATTCAAATACCTTCACCTGCTAACCACAATTGACTCATTTACCAGATCCTCATTTCTGCTTCTGCAAAAGGCTTACACTGTAGCAACATCACAGAGTTTGAAGTCAGAATACTTGAGTTCCAGTCTAATTCTTACCACTCTCTGTAGGACTTTCTGCCACTCACTTTCTAGAGTTGAACTTTAACCCATGTTTTGTAAATGAAGGGAATAGGGATGTCTATCACACTGGGCTGGTGGAAGCATTGCGTTCTAAAAAGAGCGAGTAAGGAAAAAAAAAGAGAGAGGAGTAAATTACATGTAAAGTGAGAAGTTCCCCAAAGAATGGAACATCTTCTCTACATGGAGAAGAAGCTGCAGACTTGAGAATGTCAGGAAAATTTGAATTCCAAATAGTATCTCCAAATGTGGAAAAATTTACATTGAGGCATAGTGATAATGGATGATACTGCCTTATATTTGCTTGGCAACTTTTAGCGGTCATTCAAGTATACTATCACATTTGAAACTCACATCATCCCAAGGAAATCTGAAATTCATAAATTAGAAATTTGAGGTAAGAAAAAGGAGGGAAATATAATATTAATTTTTGTTGAATATGTATTACATGCCAAGCATTGTGGCAGGTGCTTTCCTATGTACATTCCTTCAATCCTCATAACCATCATGTGAAACAGGCTTCTAATGTCCCATTTTGCAGATGAAGGAAACCAAGGATCAGAAAGGTTAATTAACTTGCCCAAGATTAAACAGCTAGTCAGTGGTGAAGCTGAGACTTAATCTCCTATCTTTTAACTGCAAATTTTTATGTTCATTTTTTTCTTTCAGAGAAGTTATATGAATTACCAAAGTTAATTAAACAATTTGTAGAACAAAGATTTGAATTCAGGCTTATCTAGCTGGCCCTAAGGCCCATACTTGTTTCACTATTGTGCTGCATCCCTAACCTCCATCCATATTCATTCATACTCTCTTACCCAGGTACCTTTGGGACCAAAAGCAGGCCCTTGATGATGGAGCATGGGTAAATGACCTCTGTTGGTCAAACCTACCACCACAGACTCATTATCCTACCAGTCTATAACTCCTCGCCTACTCAAATCTACTTTCACATACTCATATTACTTTCCTGAAGCCTACCTAATTTATCATATATCAAATAATTCTAGAAAGTAAGAGCTGGCAAGGATCTTAGAGACTATTTAGACCAAATCCCTCATTTTATAGATGTGGCAAATGAGGCCTATACATGGGAAGGGACTTTTCCAAAGTCATACAGTGAGTTTTTCACAGAGCTGAGACAATAACTCAAACCTTCTAATCCCTTGTCTAGTGCTCTTTTCATTGTCTCATATATCCCTCCTCTCCTCTGATGCTCCTTGATGCACTATGCCATTTCTTCAACAAATTTCACTCTAAAAACTAAACCTTCTACCCCTATTACTGTTGCATCCCAACTAGAGTGTCACTACTTGTCCACAATACTCTAAGCTCTCTCAGAGAAGTCTTCATCTTCTTTAATCTCTCCTTCACTGACTGTTCAATAAACTGCAAATACCTCCAGGTCTTAACTCCTTAGAATTCTGAGCAAAGAAGAACAGCTTAAAAGTTTGTTTATCCATCTCTATACCATCTTATGTTAGAGGTGGGGAAGATAAAACCCAGAGAGATGTCCCTGAGGTCACCCTGCAAGTTAATGGCTGATTCACGGAAAAACCTGGCTAAGTCCCAAAATTCCAATCTAGTATTTCATCCTTTATACCTAGCTGTCTCATCTGAAAGACTATCTTATGGCTCCTGGCTCCTGATGACCATTAATGTCATCTTCCTTCTATACCTCAAGGGTGAAAGATGTTGGATCTCACCTCGCAAGTGACTATTCACTTGACAGCTAATCAACCAGGTGCCAGGTTCCTGAGGCACCATCTCAGCAGTCACAAAGGTGGCTGGAAAGATATGAGCCACATCAGTGCGGTGGCCCCGGATGGTCAGTATCTGTCCATGGAAGTAAGCTGTGTGGACATCTACTTCATTACCCATGCCAAATAAGTGCCAGGCCACACGCTTCTGTGCACACATGCTTAGATCTGGTAAGTTCCCAAAGACAAAGCCATTGATTGCTGCAAAGGAAAATCCAAAGAAAATATCAGAGTTAGGAAAGTACAGCCTGATGAGACCATATACGTTAATTTAAAATCTCATAAACAGCCTGGGAAAATAAGGAGATATCATTGATCTCAAACAAACAATGAGATAACCAAGGTTCAGAGAAATGAAGTTACTTCTCTCCCAAGGCCACAATTAAGCAGTAGAACCAAGATTCCAACCCAGCAATCTGAGGAAACTTTCTAATAAATGGGGTTTATTTTACAAACTATTTTTTCCTTCCAGGCCAATTTCCTTCTGAAATTTCCACAGGAGAATTTTCAAGTTAGCTAATTACCATGGTTATCAAAAGTAATTTGTATAAAACTGAAGAGAAATTTGAGCTGTCCAAGCCATCCCTTACATTTTCCCTCTGAGTTTTCTCCTTCCCTTGGAACTGTCTGGCTTTGAGACCATCTCTGGCACAAAAGGGACATAAATCTCTTTCTTAATTAAACAAAAATAAAATCAACTTGTTTTTATTACTAAAATCAGCTATCTACCCATGCCTCAGGGCTTTTGTGTCTTTAGTTTGTTTTGAATTTAATTAAGGTGATCAACTTCTTTATAGCTGACCATTTTTTAAAAATAATTTTTATTTTTCCCCACATAGTGAGTAATTTTCCCAAACTTTTTGGGACAAAGAAATGTTGTTTAATTATATCAGTGGGCAACCCTCACCCTGAGACACTGAGAATAAAGTACATGACTTTGGAATAAATAACCTAAGCTATTACACATTAGGAGGCAAGGTACCTAATGGCAAGAACACAGCCTGTGCAGTCAGACAGATCAGTGTTGGAATTTTAGCTGTGCAGTTTATCTGTTGTGTAATCCTGAAGCCCCAATTTCCTCATAGGTAAAACAGGGAAAAGGTACCTACTACTCTTACTTCTTTTGAGGAGTAAAAACAGGGAAAAGATAACTACTACTTTTCATTCTTGTGAAATATATGGAAGTATCCACCAAATGCTAGGCCCAGTGGAGACCTATCAGTCTTTAGTGTCATGGTGTGGCCACCCTCTCCCAGCTTACCATGCATCCTATTGCTTTCCTGAAAGGCTTCATCTTCTTTGTCTACTGAGGTAGGATCTGAGCAGTAAGTGACAATGTTCTCATCGATATGCCAGCTAAGGTTCTCATCTACCACACTGAAGAGCAGGAAGAAATCATTATCCACATCCTTCCGCTGAGGAGGGGAATTCGCATCCAGGGTTCCTAGAGTAAGTAAGAAATGTGCCCTTGAGAACCTTCTCTCTTTAGCAACGGTAACCTGCAAGGGGTACTAATAAAAATAAATAGTAAGAGTCTTTTGGCAACAGAAAAGCAGATAAGACCTCTGCTCCTAATTTCTGTTTCCAAATTTCTATTTTCCCAGTTAAACTCAATTCAGTTGAGCCTAGGACTTGAAGGTTGGACATATAAGATTGAGAATAATTCCCTCCCACCATTCCTGCTTGTATCTTCAACCCAGGTCCTTAATCTGACCATACTCCTGCAATACCCAAGTCTTCCAGGTCTGAAAATACATAAATATACCATATTTCCAATGAAGTCCCCAATTCTCCCCAAACCCTGATAGCTACACTTTTGATCCTAACCACATTTAAACTGTTGTCACACACCTTTTTTTATGTGATTTGACTCCCATCATTACTAATTCAAGGTTTTACAATGAAATAAGAAAATATTAAGGTTTTTAAAAAGTAATAAAATAGGGAAAATAGTGGGGAAAAAAGTTTAGCAGGATTTATTCCTGCTAATAAACAAGGGCACTGAATTTCCCTTTTAGGTTGCTGTTTAATATGTAGGTGATTCAGCTACATCAGTTCTTCCTGTAGATATCTAACACTGCATCTTAATAGCTCACCCTTGGGGCCTGTACCTCTTTTACAGGTGATAAGGGGTCCAATGAGGCCAGTTGCAATGTCTCGTGGAGCATCTACATGAGAATGGTAGATCCAGGTGAGGCATGCTGGGTCAGCATCAGTGGGTGCATGGCCTTCTGGAATGGTCCAGTTGTAAATGTGGCTGCCTCCCGGGGGAACAGAGTCATCAGCTTTTAGCTGACCAGAGGAACCATCTGGGTATAAGGAGCCTAGAAAATGAAATTGCACATGCCCAGTCTCAAGGTGAGTGAGAGGGAGCCTGGCAGTTATAGAAGCCAAGAGAGGGCTGACATATGGGAAAGTGCTCCTCATGACCTGAGGAGGGCACATATTCAGGTAATATCCAGCCAAAGATTCCCAGACCTCACATCAACAATGGGTGGAGAAGTGACAGCCATTGGAGAGGGAGCTGTGGCCATGGAAAGTGCTTCACAGCCTGATCTAATAGTATCCTAGTACAAAGCCAGTGACCTAAAAGTAAGAAAGAAGACAGAATTCCCCCCTCCAAGCACTCACTTTAGAAAACAGAAAGCAGACAATTATGGAATTTCAATCTAAAGCCAACTTAAGTTCCTCTGAACATTAAAAACAGAACTACTCTATGATCCAGTAATCACACCACTGGGTATCTACCCCAAAGAATACAAACATACTAATTCAAAGGGGTACATACAGCCCTATGTTTATAGCAACATTATTAACAATAGCCAAATTATGGAAGCAACCCAAGTGTCCATCCATTAATGAGTGGTTAAAGAAGACGTGTATATATATACAATGGAATGTTATTCAGCCATAAAAAAGAATGAAATATTGCCATTTGCAATGACATGTGTGAGCTAGAGAGTATTATGCTAAGGAAGATAAGTCAGTCAGAGAAATACAAATACCATATGATTTCACTCATATGTGGAATTTAAGAAATAAAACAAACAAGCATAGGGGAAAAAGGGAGAGAGAGAGAGAGAGAGAGAGAGGCAAACCAAGAAACAGACTGTTAGCTATAGAGAACAAATTGATGGCTACCAGAGGGAGGTGAGTGGGGAGGTGGGTGAAATAGGTGATGAAGATTAAGGAGGGCACTTGCGATGAGCACTGGTTGAGGTATGGAATTGTTGAATCACTATATTGTACATCTGAAACTAATATAACACTGTATGTTAACTATATTAGAATTAAATTTTTAAAAATGCAGCCAACTTAATGATCAGTTGGCCCACTTACCTTTTCTATGGAGGAGACAACTGAAGAAAAATAACTTGTCCGAGGACATACAGGAATTAACGTCCTAGCCAAAACCTGGATTCCATTTCTACTCCCCTCACCCCCTGTTGTGTCATTATTATAGGCCATTGGATGGGGAATGCAGATTAGTAAACTGAACTTCCTCTTGAGGAAAAAAAATGGACCTTTCAGGACACCATGACATGAGAATAGCATTCCCTTACATTCACAGCACACTCTTCTCCTTCCAAAGCACAGCCAAATATTTTATGGAAATGTCATTCAAGTAATTCTTCATGATACAAACCAGATTGAATCTCCATATGCCTAATGAAGAATATGAGGCACAGAGAGGGGAAGTGGCTTGCCCAAAGTCACAGCATATGAATAGCAGAAGTGATAACTAATGTTATCACTTCTTCTGGTAGTACCCCTGCTACCTCAGATTAATAAGGAGAAAAAAGTCTATTCTCATCCCTAGCTCCTCTCTCTCAAATGTTAGTAAAATAAATGGAATATTTGTTGTGGACAGGAGAAAGAAAGGGTGGTCTGATTTACCTTCTGAGTCCTTTTCATAGAAAACACCATGGGGGTGGATGGTGTAGGGACGAGTGGCAAAATTCTTCAGGTGGATAAGGATGACATCTCCCACCTCAGCCTGCAACACTGGCCCCAAGAAGCCCAGCCAAGCAGGCTGGACCATTTCATCCATGTATGAACCATCTCTGTATTCCTTGTAAATGGTTTTCTTGTAGCTGCTCCCTATCCGGTTCTTGTCAGATTTTAAGAAGCTGGAAGCTACTCTGGGAAGGAAGAAGAGAAAAACTCAGAATTTTGCCATAGTCTTCAAACCTCCGGAAAGCTCTTTTCCAGAAGAAGCTGACCAAAAAAATGTCTATTTTTGTTTAGGGCAAAACAAGGGAAAATGAGATTGTACTGATCAAAAGACAGAAGGTTAGAGTCTGTTAGACGATAGGAAGCATTAAATTAAAGCATATAAAATTGGGGTGCTAGGTGGCTCAGTCGGTTAAGCACCTGCCTGCCTTCAGCTTAGGTCGTGATCCCAGGGTCCTGGGATTGAGCCCCGCATTGGGACTCCTTGCTCAGGGGAGAGTCTGCTTCTCCCTCTCCCTCTGCCCCTCCCCCCACTTGTGGTTGCGCTCTCTCTCTCTCTCTCACACAAACAACAACAACGAAATCTTTAAAAAAATAAAGCATATAAAATTGCTGATGTTTGACCACTTTTCACCTCCAAAAAAGGCGATTTCACACGGTTCAACCTAATATATAGTAATGGGGAGACAATCAACTATGGACTGACTCTTTTTAAGTGATCAACTCCCAGTCCAAATGGCCTGACCTTGCATCATCTAGCTATATATGAGAGATCTTATAGCATAGTGGTTGAGATCGTAAGTTCTGGAACCAGGATGACTTGACTAAATGCCCATGCAGCCACTTCCAAATCTGTGGGATTTTGAGCAAGTTAGTTAACTTGTTTATGCACAATTTCCCCATCTGTAAAATGGACATAATCATGGTACCAAGTTCAGACAGATGATACCAGTGACTACAAAAATTAAAATACATAAAGAGCTTAGGACAATGCCTGGAAAACAGTAAAAGATTAATAAATGCTAACTATTATTTCAAAGTATTGGGGGTGGAAGATAATGAAGTTATCCTTCAAGGACACCTCTAATAAAAAGACTCTGTTACTCCAAAAGTAGATGGATAGGAAGGCAGTTTGTCCAAAAAACATAGCTGCTTTTCTTACTCTAATACTTACTAGAAAGTTCTGAGATATTACAGTCAACTTTGGAAAATTCTGAGGGCTTAGGGAGGCAAAGTGATTCAAGATCACAAAAGATTCTTTAATACACTCTTTCTTTTCTTTTTTTTATAATAATTTTTATTATGTTATGTTAGTCACCATACAGTATATCCTTAGTTTTTGATGTAATGTTCCACGATTCACTCTTTTTTTTTCAACAGATATTTGTGGAACATCAGCAAGGTTCTAAGATTAAGAAAGGTTAATCTTATGGAATCTGTGGAAGGCAGAATGGTGAGAAGAGTATTAGCTTTGTGTCCACATTACCTAGGCTTAAATTCCAGTGTAAGATGAGGATATTCATACTCACCTCCTAGAGCTTTTGTGAGAATAAGGTGAGAGAAAGTATGTAAATTTCTAGTATGGAGGCTGTTGCAGAGAGATTGTTAAATAAGTGATAAGTATTACTATTATTTCCTCGATTCTGAGGCTTACCATATTTTTTCACATTTTAACATATCCAAAATCAAGGTAGTTCCACTCAACTATGGGAGCATAGTTTCATCACACACATCTTATAAATACTGTATATATTTCATGTTTCTTTCTTTTTGAAAATATTTTCAGATCAAGAGAATATGGAATTACCTTTAGGACCCTAAAAATGCTGAGGCATCTCAGTGTGGAAAAGCAGACTCCATGTAGGTCGCTGTCTCCTGAGTCAACCAGCCCTCTTACCAGCAAACATTACACTGGGTATATGGCCATGGAGATCAGGAGCTGGCTGCTGGCACACCCTGAGAAAGATCTTCAAAAGGCCTCCTGACCTCAAGTGTGTCCCCCACCCTGACTCTGGGTATAATTACACAAATGATTAAACATACGTGTCATTGTCCAGAGTCTGGTTCATGATGACGTTCCTTCCCTTGGGAGCATAGTTCCACTGCACGTCCTGGATGCCCAAGTAGTAGACCCGAGTGGCCCCATCAGTCAGAGAGGGCCACGAAGTTTGTGTCAACAACAGAGCCCAGATGAGATGGCCTGGTTCCATGGCCCACATTAGTCTGGGAAACTGGCAAATGAATAGCTGCTGGTACGAAAGAAAGAAAAAAAGGCTTTGCATGTTTCTGGAAAACTAAAGAGGCAAGAGCCAAACCAAGTGCCTGAAAAAGCAAAAACCAATTAGCCCAGAATCTCTCCCTTACCTGATCCCTTTCAGTTCAAGAAACATTCTATGATCTGTGTACATTGGACTTTGGAGAGCAAAGTTGAAAAGACACTTACAGTGATAATTACGCATCGCTTCTTTCAGATTAGAAGTCTGGATACACTTCCTTCAGCAGTGTAAAAGGAAGAATGTACTCTGGCCCAAAAATCAGGAAATAGGCATCAGTAACCTGATTGGGTCACTGACTCACTTGGTACCTAAATCAAGTCCCCAATTCTCCCTATGCTTCTTTTTCCTTTGTTACCACTTTCCATCCTCTGTGAATTGTTTAAAAACAAATAAGAATTCACCAAAAAACATTTACTAGAATGTTCATAGACTAAAAATGGAAGTAGACAAAATGTCCATGAACGGTAGGATGAATGACTAAATTGTATTTTATTCATACAATGGAATTCTATATAGCAATGATGATGAACAAACTTCAACTACAAATAAAAATATAGATGTCTCTCACAAATGTAATGTTGCAGAAAAAAACAAGGCACCAGAAACCAGACAAAAGAATACATACTGTATAATTTCATTTATGTAAAGAATAAAATCAGGCAAAACTAATCTATGCTGTTAGAAGCCAGGATAGTGTTTGCTCTTTAGGAAGGGATAAGTGACTGAGAAAAGAAGAGGATAAAGGCTTCTAGGTAATGTTATCTTTCTTGATCTACATGTGTATTCAGTTTGTGAAAATATATTGAACTATGAATTTAGCATTTGTGCACTTTTCTGCATGTGTGTTATACTTCAAAAAAGTGAATAATGAAACAAAACAAGTGAAAATATGTGAGGGAAATATTCACTTCTCAGAAGAAATGTCCTCTGCTACGCACAACCCATTTTATTAGACCAACCCTGAATCAGAATCAGAACTGTCTCCAGCCTCTCATTCCAGTACATCAACCAAAAGGCTAGACTTCTTGGGGGTGGGATGAACCATTCAGTCAAATAATACACAGCCACAGCCAAACCCAGAAACACAGACAATAATATAAATACACATATACATAAGTGTATGCAATCTTACCTAAAAGCAGACATAAGTGCATGTTGTCTTATTTAAAACTAGGAATACACACACTTGCATCCACAACTAAAACCACACTGTCACACAGAGACTTATTACTTTAATAATAATAATAATAATAATAAATCAATATTATTGTATGTATATGGCAAGCCAGACACTATTCTATGTGTTTTATGTAGATTAAATAATTTAATTCTCACAACAACACTATGAAGCATATGCCATTATTATCCATATATAACAGAAGAAGAAACTGCAGAACAGAAGTGTAAAGTAATTTGCCCAAGGTCATCTCATTAACAATCAGTGGAATTGGGTTGTGAGCCCAGAATATATGGCTTCAATGCCTATGTTCTTGATCACTATACGTTACCATCTTCCACAAAATATACTTGCACACTCACATACATATATACACAGAAAACATGCATATAGCCATACCTATATCTGGGAAAGCTCCATACACGCAATCACATGTAGTTATAATCACTTCTAAAAACAGACATACATATTCATATAGAAAAAGATACACCTAATTGATATCATTCATGATGAGGATAATAATTATGGAAGCTACCATTCATTGAGAAAGTACTATATGCTAAACACCATGTTCAGTGGTTTATATAAACTATTTCACTAAATTTTAGTCCTAAACACATGAAATAGGGACTATGAATCAAAAATAGAAAATCAAATATATGCACAGACTCACATATGGATAGGAAATTCCCAGATATTTACCCTGGCTAGGACTAGATATTGACCTTGGTTAATAAACAGAACAATAGACTTCCCTACAAAATCTCAGGTCCTTCGACCACAGCAGTGGCCCAAGTGTTAATTCCCAGTCTCCATATGACATTTGGCAGAAAGCCCTTGATATAGAGGAAGACCTGTTCCTTGGTTTTTCTTTCCAAAACCTGGGTCTCCCACTCACCAGTTGTGTAGACCTGGGTAATACTTAACCACTCTAAACTTGTTTTCTTACCCATAAAATATGTATAATAATGTCAACCTTGGAGAAGTAAATTAGAAAACTTACGTGAAAGGGCCCCTGTACTATTAGTGTTTAGAACATAACAGAAAGTAACTGCTGGTTTCCTTCCCCTTCTCCCACCTGGATACAGCTTGTTTATTTATCTTTAATGTCTTCTGACACACCATATGTTCTATATTTTTACTCTAAGGGTTAACTTAAATCCTAATTGCCCCAGAAGGCCTCTTGTAGGCTCTCCATACCAGTGTCCTCTGAAAGACTACTTACTCTCTATAATACACAATTGCATTAAGTTAGGCTTTGTATTTTTGTTACCTTTCTGTGAGCTGGCTTATGAACTGTCTTTATTTCCCAGATTGGACTATAAACTCTTTGAAGGTGGATGTCATATCTTTGTGTGTCTACTGCCAAAAGTGATGACGGGGGCTCTGTAGGTATACCATAAACAGCTACAGCTAGAGTGCCACAAAGAGACACAAACATACATTTTCCCAATCAAAATACCAATGACATTTTTCAAAGAACTGGAACAAGCAGCCCTTAAATTTGTGTGGAACCAGAAAAGGCCCCGAATCGCCAAGGGATTGTTGAAAAAGAAAAACAAAGCTGGGGACATCACATTGCCAGATTTCAAGCTGTACTACGAAGCTGTGATCACAAAGACAACATGAAACTGGCACAAAAACAGACACATAGACCAATGGAGCAGAATAGAGAACCCAGAAATGGACCCTCGGCTCTTTGGGCAACTAATCTTTGACAAAGCAGGAAAAAACATCCAGTGGAAAAAAAACAGTCTCTTCAAAAATTGGACAGCTACATGCAAAAGAATGAAACTTGACCACTCTCTCACACCATACACAATGATAAACTCCAAATGGATGAAAGACCTCAATGTGAGACAGGAATCCATCAAAATCCTAGAGGACAACATAGGCAGCAACCTCTTTGACACAGCAACTTTTTTCATGACACATCTCCAAAGGCAAGAGAAACAAAAGAAAAAATGAACTTGTGGGACTTCATCAAGATCAAAAGCTTCTGCACAGCCAAGGAAACAGCCAAAAAAAACTAAGAGGCAGCCCACGGAATGGGAGAATATATTTGCAAATGACACTACAGATAAAAGAGTGCTATCCAAGATCTACAAAGAACTTCTCAAACTCAATACACAAGAAAAAAATAAATCAAAAAATGGGCAGAAGAACAATAGCCAAATCGTGGAAGGAGCCGAGATGCCCTTCAACAGAAGACTGGATTAAGAAGTTGTGGTCCATATATACAATGGAATATTACTCAGCTATCAGAAAGAACGAATTCTCAACATTTGCTGCAACATGAATGGCACTGGAGGAGATAATGCTAAGTGAAATAAGTCAAGCAGAGAAAGACAATTATCATATGATTTCTGTCATCTATGGAACATAGGAACTAGGATGATCGGTAGGAGAAGAAAGGGATAAAGAAAGGGGGGGGGTAATCAGAAGGAGGAATGAAACATGAGAGACTATGGACTATGAGAAACAAACTGAGGGCCTTGGGGGGGGAATGGGATAGACTGTTGATGGGTAGTAAGGAGGGCACATATTGCATGGTGCACTGGGTGTTATACGCAACTAATGAATCATCAAACTTTACATTGGAAACCGGGGATGTACTGTATGGTGACTAACATAATATAATAAAAAAATCATTTAAAAAAATGGGCAGAAGATATGAGCAGACACTTTTCCAATGATGACATACAAATGGCTAACAGACACATGAAAAAATGTTCAAAATCATTGGCCATCAGGGAAATTCAAATCAAAACCACATTGAGATACCACCTTACACCAGTCAGAATGGCAAAAATGGACAAGGCAGAAAACAAAAAATGTTGGAGAGGATGTGGAGAAAGGGGATCCCTCCTACATTGTTGGTGGGAATGCAAGTTGGTAGAGCCACTCTGGAAAACAGTGTGGAGGTCCCTTCAAAAGTTGAAAATTGAGCTACCCTATGATCCAGCAATTGCACTACTGGGTATTTACCCCAAAGATACAGACGTAGTGAAGAGAAGGGCCGTATGCATCCCAATGTTCATAGCAGCATTTTCCACAATAGCTAAATCGTGGAAGGAGCCGAGATGCCCTTCAACAGATGACTGGATTAAGAATATGTGGTCCATATATACAATGGAATATTACTCAGCCATCGAAAAGAAGGAATTCTCAACATTTGCTGCAACATGGGCGGCACTGGAGGAGATAATGCTAAGCAAAATAAGTCAAGCAGAGAAAGACAATTGTCATATGGTTTCACTCATTTATGGAACATAAGAGGTAGGAAGATCGGTAGGAGAAGAAAGGGAAGAAGAAGCGGGGTAAACAGAAGGGGGAATGAACCATGTGAGACTATGGACTCTGGGAAACAAACAGGGCTTCAGAGGGGAGGGGGTGGGGGAATGGGATAGGCTGGTGATGGGTATTAAGGAGGGCACATATGGCATGGTGCACTGGGTGTTATATGCAACTAATGAATCATGGAACTTTACATCAAAAACTAGGGATGTACTGTATGGTGGCTAACATAATATAATAAAAAATATTATTATTAAAAAAAACATACATTTTCCCACCAGTTGACTCTGGTTCAAGTTTGCCACTGATTTCAAAGAGTGACTTTCGGCAATTCACCTTAGTGAGGCAGAGTTTCCCTACCTATAATATAATGGAGCTGCCGTATATAGTTCTTACCTTTTTGGGGTCATGAATTTTTGAGAATATAATGAAATGCAAAAATGCAGAACCACAAAAAGTATTTTACATAAAAAGCTTTCAATGAATCCTTTTAAACTCTTACACTCTGCCAATACATTCACTGATAAAACACAGGTGCATTTACATGTGTCCAAATATAGTTCCACATAAGGTAACATAAATGCCTTGGAACACTTGACTGAAAGGGGGTGTCTTTGGTTTGATAAAAGTCTGGATATAACATGGGCCTCATTTAAACTTCCTTTTCAGGAAGATGCCAGCAAAGCTGTTGTGCCTTAAATTAACTTAACTAGAGAGAAAACTGCCCCAGGTAAGTGTTTTACAATTAGAGAAGCACATAATAGATGTGAAAATACACTATAAATAAACTAGTACAGACCTTAAGCATACAATGAACAAGCATTCAAAGTGGTGACTAATGACCAAAAGAGCCAGACAATAAAACCTGGGAGCAAATACTACCTAGCATTTGCTTAACACTTCCCACTACATAGTATGATTTTTATATCTGCCATCCTTTTAATTCTCAAACTTTGGTGAGATAGGGATTGTCTTCTCTGTTTTGCATCCAGGGCACAATGTTTGAAATCAGACTACTTAAACTAATCCTGGCTCCACCTTTCCTGTATGACTCAATAAACCACTTCATTTCTCTAGACATAGTGTTTTCATCTTTGAAATTGAATTAATACTATTAGTTATATTTCAGAGTAGTTTTGAGGATTAAATGAATATAAATCTATAAGCGCACAGGACACAAATAAGTAATCAAGTGCTCAAGTAAGTGATCAAAAAGTATTAGTGGCTATTATTACAGATGGGAAATAGGTTTAGAAATTAAACTTGCCAAGATCATAAAGCTTTAACATTTTATAGAGAGCCACAACATGTACACACTCATAAGTTCCTATATACAGTAACACATGCTAAGCATACGGGTACAAGTATTTGGCTGAGATTTGTCTCTTTGGAAGCAACATGATAGAATAGAAAATATCAGAACTTTTGAATCAGATAAACTTAGGTTTGAATACTGTTTTCAGTTGTATTTGAATGAGATAGCATTGAGGATTTAATAGTCACCTGAAAAATAGTAGTTTTCTTTGTCTCTAATTACTGACTTCCTCTTTTTTCTTCCCAAAGCTGCATTTGTTGTTGCTATTATTGTTGTTATTGTCATTTTTTAATTTGGTTTTACAATACACTATAAAAACAGAAGAAAGGGAAAAACCCATAAAAATTCCTTAAGGATCACCTGGGTATTTAATGGGTAAAACTAAAAATCTTCAGACCCTAGGAAAAAAATAGGTTCTAGTTCTGGAATCATCGTATGTTAGTTGTATGACACTGAGCAAGTCACCTAATATCCTGAGCCATACATGGTGATGATCTCTTAAATGAAGATAATCTCTGCTTTGGGTTCCTCAGTAGTTTGCTATGAAAATTTGATGAGATAAAGGATGTAAATCTTTATAAAAACTTTTCACTTGGGCAGGGCTATTTTCTCTCAGCTGAGTTCATAGCAGGAAGTCTTAAGAAAGGCCAGACTGAGGAGGAAAAATACAAGGGACAGGTAAAAAAAAGAAATGAAGTAGGTAAGGTAAGCAAGAGTCCTAAGAAAGTCAAAAGAAAAAGGAAGGAGAAAGAAAGAAAGAAAGAAAAGAAAAGAAAGAAAGAAAGAAAGAAAGAAAGAAAGAAAGAAAGAAAGAAAGAAAGAAAAGAAAGAAAAGAAAGAGAAAGAAAGAAAAGAAAAGAAAAAAGGAAAAGAAAAGAAAAAGAAAAGGAAAAGAAAAAGAAAAGAGAAAAGAAAAGAAAAGAAAAGAAAAGAAAAAAGAAAAGAAAAAAGAAAAGAAAAGAAAAGAAAAGAAAAGAAAAGAAAGGCTGAATGAAGAGGTGCTCCAAGGAGGAGAGGGGGAAACAGAGAGAAAGATGGAGATGGAGAAAGAGAGAGAGAGGGAGAGAGAGAGGGGGAGAGAGAAAGGCTGAATGAATGTCTGGGCTGCTTGGAATTAGACATAGTTTAATATACACTTGAAAATAACCTTAGCGAGAAACTCAGCAGCAAGTCAAGCCTTTCCTTCCTTTACCTCATTGTCCTGTCATCAAAATGCCACATGGGCCTGGTCTCCATTACTCATAACAATTTGCATTACTGTTTTCCCTAGAATTTGCAAGTTGTTCCTTCAATGCGAAAATGCTCCCTTCTCTCCCTCCATCTCTCTTTCTGTGTTGGGCTACACTGGGCTGGATAAGCTTATTCTAGACAAAAGGTCACTCAACTGAACACAGGGATGCTGAGCTAATCTTGGGTGCCTGTCTGTAATCCCGGAAGCCTTTCTAATAGAACCCCCATCAAGATTGACTTTTTGGTTCTCTGTTTTCTTAATGCTTTAATGCTCTTTCTTCACTCTGTGACTCAAAACAAAACAAACAAGCAAAGGGGAAATGTGGGGGGAGCAAACCAAGAAATAGACTCTTAACTATAGAGAACAAACTAATGGTTACCAAAGGGGAGGTGGGTGGGGGATGGGTTAAATAGGTGATGGGGATTAAGGAGTGCACTTGTGATGAGCACTGGGTGTTGTATGGAGGTGTTGAATCACTATATTGTACACCTGAAACTAATATTACACTGTATGTTAACTAACTGGATTTGAATAAAAACTTAAAAAAATAGATTCCATATATGGAGTTTTTCACCTTCGTAGGTATAGGCCTTTCTCTTCTGGGAGGGAAAATGGAGAGAGTGGTAAAAGCCCCAAAGGGTTCCAGATAGTACAAGTACAATTTATATCATTATTTAATAATTATTACTGTATCCTAGCATGTCAGAGGTGGGAAAATTGAGGCCCAGAGAGGAAGGGACTCATCTGAAGTCCTAAGAGCCAGTATTAGACCCTAAGATTCCTGATTTAATAGCCTGACAATAATGTCCAGTATATCACCACCGTACCATTCCTGGGACAATATGATTCCACTACATATTGGCATTTGTAGTAATAAGACTGCTTTATTTCCTTATACCCCAGTTGTGGTATCATAGAAAGAAAACTGATTTTAAATTAGACGAACTGGATTCAAATCCCTCTTCTTGCCTGTAATAGCTATGTGACCTTTTTACAAATCACTTTTATTTACCTGAGCCTCAGTTTTCTCATCCAAAAATGGGAATATTTATCTCACAGGATTGTTTTGAAGTTCAAACAAAATGATGGATTTGAGCCCCTAGCAAAGAGCTTGGAATACAATAGATGCTTAGTAAAAAGATCAAATGTGTTATAGAGTCATACATCCATAAGGACTTTTAGAAACCAACTTTTTTCAACCCCTTGATATGACATATAGAAAACTGAGGCCAGAGAGGTAAAGGGATTTTCTCAAAGTCAAACAGCCAGTTACTGGCAAAGCCAGAATATGAACCCAATTTTTCTAAAGTATTTCTGCTATTTAGACACGAAGCATGAGAAATAATTTAGATTTTAAGCTGATAGTTTGGTTTAGCTATCATTTATGGCTTATTCTATGCCAATTTGGATCTCAAAACATGAAACCAAGTGGTTGCTTTTAAGTATTGGAGGTTCTCACTTATGTAGTTCTCAGATCCATCACCTCAATAAACTCCTCAATTCATGAGGCAGAAAATGAGCACATTATTTCAATAAGAAAATTAGCTACTCTCTACAACTCCATGACTATCCCTGAAGCACTCAAGACAGTGTGGTCCTGGTCATTTTGGTGAGAAGAATGAAAGGAGCCTAATGTTCACTTTAACTTCCCTGCCCACCGAGCCAAGCTTCCTCCAACCTCTCTGACACTGACATTCCCAGTGGCCTAGGACTCCCCTAAACACAGCCAAATAAACTTTTTGCAAAGAAAGGAAGGTGAGGTAGGGTTTGGAAAGACAGGAAACAAAGCTTACCTTTGCTAGAGTAAACCCTTCCATATTTATGTCAGTGGCCCAGTGATGCTGGACTGCAGACCCCAGCGTGAGTTGACTAGCCCTGCTCAGTCAGTATCCTGAGTTACAGGGCCTTTCTCATAAATAAGCCCAAGGTTCCAATTTGGCTGGTGTTACTGGAGTGGAGTGAATAGAAGAGAGGGCAATGCTGGATGCCTGTTTTCCCAAAACCAAACTTCCGGAATGTCTTGTTTGGCCCAGTTTGGTACAAAACCTGGGATGATTCTTTGACCATATCCCAGTGTTTTTCAAATCCCGGTTAGGATCTCAGGAGGATTACAAGGGGGTGGACTGCATTCTTTATTGAAGCTTAATACTTTGTCTTTGCTGAAAGGGGGAGGAGAATGCACTGTCAGTGTGGCCAGTCAAAGCTCACAGACAGATTCCAGCAGCCCTACAAACTGGGGGCCTCAGAGGGGAGGGGGTGGGGGAATGGGATAGACTGGTGATGGGTAGTAAGGAGGGCACGTATTGCATGGTGCACTGGGTGTTATACACAACTAATGAATCATCGAACTTTACATCGGAAACTGGGGATGTACTGTATGGTGACTAACATAATATAATAAAAAAACATAAAAAAAAAGGAATGGGGCCCTTTACAAGAGTTATTAGATGTGGGAAGGGCCTCCACCCCCACCAACTTTTTCGTTCTTGTTGTGAAGCACAGTTATCAGCCCTGCCTGTTTTTCTAAGGCCATGGTTGCTTGGTAATAGAGAAAAATTGAAACTGGTAATAAAATGAAGAGCTTTTTACATGCCAGGCCCTATGCTAACCACTTTACATCCATTCTTTAATTTAAGTCTCATAATCATCTTGTAAAATAGTTACTCTAATTCTTCTTATTTTACAACTGAAGAAAACCAGGCTCTGAGAGAAAAGATAACTTTCACACCATTAGGAAGTAAAAGGGGAGGGGGAATTTTATTGTGTCCTTTTAGACTTTTAGCCACCACATTACCATACTGTGCTGTTAAGGGGAGGAATAGAGAACCTTTTTGAGATGAGGAAAGTTATTTCAAAATTATGTGCCTGCTGTGCACCAGTCACAGCTAGATTTTTTTTTAATGTACATTAACTCTAACTCTGCCATTTCTAACAACCTTAGAGTGAAAACCCAGGACTCTGTTACCAACATTTTCCATCAAGGAGACAAAATGTAGCTAAATGATAGTCTGGATTAACATAGGTCAATATCCTAAAACTTAAGAAGACCCAGAAGAATTGGAAATAATGCTAAGTGAAATAAGTCAAGCAGAGAAAGACAATTATCATATGACTTCTCTCATATATGGAACATAAGAACTAGGAAGATCGGTAGGGGAAGAAAGGGATAAAGAAAGGGAGGTAATCAGAAGGGGGAATGAAGCATGAGAGACTATGGACTCTGAGAAGCAAACTGAGGGCTTCAGAGGGGAGGGCGTGGGGGAATAGAATAGACTGGTGATGGGCAGTAAGGAGGGCACGTATTGCATGGTGCACTGGGTGTTATAGGCAACTAATGAATCACCGAACTTTACATCAGAAACCAGGGATGTACTGTATGGTGACTAACATAATATAATAAAAAAACATTAAAATAAAAAAATAAAAAATAAAAAAATAAACTTAAAAAAAAAAAGCAAATTGGCCCTAAAATTCTTGAGTAAAACTGGAGTCTGGATTTTTTTTTTAAACCAAAAGTCATCCTTGTTACTGCCAGAAAGAGAGGGTAGTGAAAAATGACTAGCCCGAGTCAAATGACCTAGGTTCCAGCACTGTTTTTTTTCTGGCAGTAATCAACCATGTGGTCTTGGCCCAGACTCTTCTTTTCTCCTGGCCTCAGTTTCTCCATTTGTACAATGAGGACCTTGAACTACATATGGACCCTCCCAGCTCTGTAAATTTACATATCTGGGATTCCATGAAGACAACATATTCTTTATACTAAGAGTAGAAGAGAAAGAGGTTTTGAAAAAGCAAAGTATATGGAAAGAATGGGTACAGAGTAATTTATGGAGAAAAGGTAGAGAACTCCATACCTCTTTAGAAAGGACTGCAGCTACCCACCAGACCCAGGTATAGGAAGGAGACAAGTATGATGGCAGTTCCACCGCCTAATATCCTTACTTTGTGATGAGATCTTGGCTAGAAGCAAATGTCGTTCTCTAGGCAGGCTCGACACATTTTTCTCTCTTGGATTTAAAGTGTCTGGAACAGGGTCCAGGGAGGAGAACTTTCGAAGACTGACTGGTGGGGCAAAGTCTGGGTCGTAAACTAGTGGAGGTACTTAAGGGTGCCTAGACACTTAGGAGCTGCCCTCACAGACTGCACCCAGGCTTACCCAAGTAGAAGCAACCAGCAGGGAGAAGGGAGGAGTCACAAGCTACAGTTCCCTCAGAAATGCTTAGTGATCAAAGGAAGCTGGATCAGGCCATAGCAGCCTATAGGGTTATCTGCTTCTTCCCCTACTTGGCACAGATGTAGACCTTGAATTTACAGGGGGAAGGTGGGGATCAAACCCATTAAGCTGAGATCCAAGTCCAGGCTCTAAGGCATTTATGACAGGGAGTGGAGGGGATAAGGCCTCTGTTCTGACTCATAAAAGACAACAAGAAACAGGTTATATAGACACACTTAAGTCAACACAGTGAAGGCTGCAGGAGGCCAGGCAGACTAGGTTTCTTAGCCTGTATTATTCATTCAGCAATTCACTGAGAGGGCACACAATGCCTACCTCTTCTACAAATCCTGGGCACATTTCTGGCACCTATCCTCAGGGGTCACCCAGAAAAGTTTTAAGTCAATACCTATAGAACAACAGTTGGTAAACTACTTCAGTAAAGGGCCAGCTAGTAAATATTTTATTTGGAGAACATATAACCTCTCTGTCATAACTACTAAAATAAGCCATTGCAGCACATTAGATATATTTATGAACCAATAAAAGTTAATTTAAAAAACAAGAAGCAGGATAGATTTGCCCCACAAGCTATAGTTTGAATGCCCCTGCTATAGACTATTTTGCAATATAAACACTTGCAACATGGCAACTTATTAAGAGCACAGAAACTAGAATCAGACAGCCTGGATATAAATCCCAACTCTACAACTTCCTGAAATTGTGACCTTGCAAAAGTTATTAAATCCTTCTGAACCTCAGTTTTACTTCTGTAAAATTGAGAATGATTATAGTACCTGTTAATAGGGTTTTTATGGAAACTGAAAATTATATATATGAACTATGTAGCACAGTGTTCGGAAAAAAATAAATTCCAGAAAGTAAGTTATCATTTCAAATTTTTCAATAAAGAAATTAATCTAAATTCTCCTTCCTCATTCTTAGAAAACAAGTTGTACTAATTCATGGTAAAAAAAAAAAGAATGTTTCAAGAATCTTGGCTTTAAGTTCTAGTTATATTACTAAAGAAAACATAGATAATCTTGGACAAGTCATTTTACCCTTATGGGACTCAATTACTTCACCTGTAAAATGATCTAGGTTTATCATTTTTCAAAATTATTTTTGGCAGCAAAACTATTTCCCCAAACAGAATCTTATAGTAAATCCTCACTATTTATGGAAGATGAAAGTGGAACTTTCCTGGTGGGGCTAGGAGAGAGAAAGAAAATGGGCAGGCATAAGGGGATCCAGGGACATGCCCATTTGTATGGCTGCCCACTCAAGCAATGTGGTTAACCGTGGAGCACCCACAAGGAATCTTGATGGCTCTAAAAATATATTTGAGAAACACAAGACCAGAATGTACTTAAAAGTTCTTTAAGTCTCAAAACAAAAAGGCAACCTGTTGAGTGGGAGAAGATATTTACAAATGATATATACAATAAGGGGTTAATATCCAAAATATATAAGAATTTATACAACTCACAGGGCACCTGGGTGGCTCAGTTAAGTGTCCAACTCTTGATTTCGGCTCAGGTCATGATCTCAGGGTTCTGAGATCAACCCCTGTGTTGGGCTCTGTGCTCAGGAGGGAGTCTCCTTCTCCCTCTCCCTCTGCCCCTCCCCCTGCTTGTGCTCTCTCTCCCTCTTTCTCTTTTTCTCTCTCTCTCTCTGTAAAATAAATAGGTGAATCTTTTAAAAACATATACAACTCAAAACCAAAGCCCAAAATCAAATAATCTAATTTTAAAATGGTCAGAGCACCTGAATAGACATCTTTCCAAGGACATACAGATGGCCAAAGACACATGGAAATATGCTCAACATCACTAATGATCAGGGAAGTGTAAATCAAAACCACAATGAGATATCACCTCACACCTGTCAAAATAGCTAAAATAACAGAAGAAATAACAAGTGTTTGAGAGGATGTGTAGAAAAAAGAAGCCTCATGTACTGTTGGTGGGAATGAAAATTGGTGCAGCCACTGTGGAAAACAGTATGGAAGTTCCTCAAAAAAATAAGAATAAAATTGCTATATAATCCAGCAATTTCACTACTGGGTATTTACCCAAAGAAAATAAAAACACTAATTTGAAAAGATATATTCACCCCTATGTTTATTGCAGCATTATTTACAATAGCCAAGATATGAAAGCAACCTAAGTATCCATCGATAGATGAACAGATTAGAAAGATGTGGTATGTATATACAATAGAATATTACTCAGCCATAACAGAGAATGAAATCTTGCCATTCACAGTGACAAGGATGGACCTAAAGACTATAATGCTAAGGGGAGTAAGTCAGTCAGAGAAAGATAAATACCACATTTCTTTCATATGTGGAATTTAAGAAATAAAACAAAACAAAAAGATAAAAAATAGACTCTTAAATACAGAAAACAAACTGGTGGCTTCCAGAGGGGAGGTGGGTGAGGGGAGGGGTGAAATAAATAAAGGGGATCAAGAGTACACTTATCTTGAGGAGCACTGAGCAATGTATAGAATTGTTGAATCATTACAGTACATACCTGAAACTAATATAACAGTGTATGTTAATTACACTTCAAAAACAAAAAAAGAAAAAAATAAAGAGTCCTTCTAGTTTCAAATTCTGTCACTAACTCATACCTTTATTTATTCACCTAATCAATAATTTCTCTATGGACGATCACAAGGGCATGGCCTTGGGATGGCTAGATGAGAGGCTCACAGGGTCCCTCACTATCTAGTGTGGGAGCCATAAAGTTTGAAGTCAGAAAGACTAGAGTTTGTATCCTGTCTGGCTTCTTATGAACTATTTACTTAACCTTTCTGAGACACTGGTTTCTCATCTAAAATAGGAACAATAAAACTTCCATGGTTGAAACACTGTGAGGATTAAATAAGCTTGCATTTGCATGAACCTTGAGCACAGTGCTCAATACCTTAGGGACCTTCAACAAATGTTTTATTTTTCTTTCCCATCTTTCCTACAGTGAAATTTAGTGTAACATAAGGTATTAGTGAAAATAAAAAGCCATGGGCAGTGTCCTGGCATAGCCAGTTTCCCTGCTTTATCTCAGGGTCATTTGATGAGCTTGCTCTTAACAGTTCTTAAAAAAAACAAAACGAAACAAAAACAAAACAAAACAAAAAAAACCTATGGGGACATGGACGGCACTGGAGGAGATAATGCTAAGTGAAATAAGTCAAGCAGAGAAAGACAATTATCATATGATTTCTCTCATCTATGGAACATAAGAACTAGGAAGATCGTTAGGGGAAGAAAGGGATAAAGAAAGGGGGGGTAATCAGGGGGGAATGAAGCATGAGAGACTATGGACTATGAGAAACAAACTGAGGGCTTCGGGGGGGTGGGGGAATGGGATAGACTGGTGATGGGTAGTAAGGACGGCACGTATTACATGGTGCACTGGGTGTTATACGCAGCTAATGAATCATCGAACTTTACATTGGAAACCAGGGATGTACTGTATGGTGACTAACATAATAATAAAAAAAAAAACTATGGGGAAAAAGTAGAGAGGTGCAAGGAGAAAGGGCTTGTCCCCTAGAGACCACACCTCTGAAATAACTGTCATTCCTTTATATCCCTACCGCCTCTTCTGACCAGCACGCTCCATCATGCTTTGAAAGGATTCATCTACACTGCTGCAATTTGTAACTGTCCTGGGCTCTCTCAGGGAGCACTATCTGGTTCTTTTTTTTCCCACTGTCTGGTTCTTGAACTCTGGTTCTTGAATTCTATGTGCTGCTTTTTTCAGTCCTCCAAAGCAATGGGTCTCACACTTGAGTATACACCATACTTCCTTTGGAGGGTTTGTTAAGGCTCTGAGTGTTTATTTCAGTAAATCTGGGGTGAGGCCTGATAATCCACATTTTCCACAAGTTGCCAGGTGGTGCTGATGCTGCTGGACTGAGGACCACACTTTGAGAACCACTGCTCAAATCTAAGGGACTCTTGCTTTGAAACTCACCCCCTCACCCAACTTGAATATGCACACTGATCCTTGGGCTCTTGACACTCCTGGTCTTCAGGTATCCATCTATATCCCCAGACCAAAGGTATATTTCCTTCAGCTTCCTCATACCTTACTCTGTAAAGTCTCCCTGAGCATCCTCTCAACACTTTCTGCCCATTCCCTTTGCCCCAGACCCTTCCTGCCTGCCTTGGTGAACCTCTCTTTCCCCTTCATGCTCAGTTAACATGTCTTATTTTCTGGCTTCCTTCCTTGAACAGCTATATGAATGGCATCAGCTCCTACTTTACTTTTCTTTACATTATCATATGGCTTCCTGATTGTGGGTTTTGGCCGTGGACTATTCTGGTTTGAATCTAGGCTCTGCTTCTTCCTGAAGTGTGTGATTTTGGGAAAGTCACTTGAATTCTCTGAGCCTCAATTTGTCATCTGTAAAATCAGGTTGTGAAAATAAAATGGAAGGATGTCTATAAAAGGGCCTATTACAGCACCTATCACAAAGTAAGTGATCAGTTAATACTAGTCTCTTTTTCTTTACTCCCTCTACTTTCCTTACATCTGCCTATCTATCCCCCACTACTGAGAAGCTGGTAGTAAATAAGGATTGAACAATGCAGGAATAAAGTCTTTCACTAATATGGAAGAACATGGTAAGTAAGAGAAGGGAGGCCCATAGAAAGTGATATATCATTTAAGAGAAGGGAGAGGTCATTTTCAAGGGTGGGAATCAGGATAAGCTTCAGGAAGGTGATAGCATCTTCCCTCCCACTTCCATTTCTCCAGGTAGAAACCTGAATGTCATCCAAGATTCCTGGTTTCTCTCCCGCTCCCACACCCATTCCATTGACAAATCCTGCCATATTTATATTCTAAATATCTTTTTAAAATATTTTATTTATGTATTTGAGAGAGAGACAGAGAGGGAGAGAGAGCCCATGAGTGGAGTGAGGGGCAGAGGGAGAAGCAGACTCCCTGCTGAGCAGGGAGCCCAATGTAGGGCTCAATTCCAGGACTTCGGGATCATGACCTGAGCCAAAAGCAGATGCTTAACTGACTGAGCCCCCCAGGCACCCCTAAATATCTTTTTTTTATTAAAGAGAGGAGAGACAGAGAGAGCACAGGGGATAAGAGGTAGACGGAGAAGGAGAGATAGAATCTTTTTAAAAAAATTTTTAAAAAGATTTTATTTATTTGACAGAGACACAGCGAGAGAAGGAACACAAGCAAGGGGAGTGGGAGAGGGAGAAGCAGGCTTCCCGCTGAGCAGGTAGCCCAATGCGGGGCTCAATCCCAGGACTCGGGGATCATGACCTGAGCTGAAGGCAGACGCTTAACAACTGAGCCACCCAGGCGCCCCAGAGAGATAGAATCTTAAGCAGGCTCCACGCCCAGCATGGAACCTGACACAGGGCTCTATCTCATGACCCTGAGATCATGACCTGAGCCAAAATCAAGAGTTGGACACTTAACTGACTGAGCCACCCAGGCGCCACTTAAATATATTTTGAATCTACCTCCTTCTCTGCTTCTCCACTTCCATAACCTTGGTTTGAGCCATGCTCATCTCTTAATTGGTCACTGTAATAGCCTCCTCATAATAACCTCCTCATTGTTCTTTCTGCCTTAATTCTTATCCTGCACATTCTGCTCTTCAAATAAAAGCCAACACTACTTTTCCCAAACCACAAAGGTGATTATATTTCCTCCTTACTTAACACCCTCCAGCAGTGTGTGCTGTATTGACTGAAATTGGAGTAATACAGAGTTTAGCAGGGCCCCTAGGGAAGGATGACATTCAAACTAGTAAAATGTGTGTGTATATGTATATGTGAATGCACATATGGAAATATCTCCAAGATATACCATTGAGTGCAACGTAAGGTACAAAAGAGGAACATCTTGGTGGGGGGGGAGGGAGAGGGAGAGACAATCTTAAGCAGGCTCCACACCCACTATTTCACAACCCTGAGATCATGACCTGAGCCAAAGTCAAGAGTCAGACACTTAACCAGTTGAGCCCCCCGGTGCCCCTTGAGTTAGCTTTATAGACACACACATGCACACACATGCATCCACACACATCTATGTACATGTACGTACTCATATAGTAAGACAACAAATTTTTCTTCTGGAAGTCATCACAAAAATATACATTTTTAAAATGGTGGTGTCCTCTAGGGAGAGTGACCTGGTTGGGGAGGAGGGTGATTTGCATTTTTCATGTTGAACTGCTTAAATTTTAAAACTTCATATATTAATTTTTAAAAAGTTTTCTGGAGGGGCACCTGGGTGGTGCAGTCATTAAGTGTCTGCCTTCGGCTGGGAGCCTGCTTCTTCCTCTCCCACTCCCCCTGCTTGTGTTCCCTCTCTCACGGGCTGTCTCTCTCTGTCAAATAAATAAATAAAATCTTTAAAAAAAAGTTTTTTGGAAAGTGAAAATAAACTCACTTTTCTTTCTTTCTTTGTATTTCTATGCATGAGAAAGAAACATAACTGTATATTAAGAAAACTAATGACTTCATTTTCATTAGGATTAAGGTCAAATTCTTTGCATGGTTTATATGGCCCTTTGTGATCCATCCCTTCCTAATCTTTCTAGATCACCATTTTGGCGTTCCTCACCTCATATGCTGTTTCACCCATGCCAAAGTTCTGTCAGTTTCCCATTTTTCCAGGGTATTATGTTCTTTCTCTTACTTCCAGATCCTATGTGTTGTTTTATTTGGCTCAATCATACTTTGCCTTATTAACTCCCCCACTTATCTTTTGGGTCTCAGTTTAGAATTTCCTTCTTCCAAAAGGTGTTCCTTGACTTCCTGTGTTTCTCTGTTAGATGCTCCTGTCACATACTCATAATGCACCCTGTATATTTAACCACAGTTTATTCAAATTTCTTCTTTAACTGCCTGTCTTTAAAGCTTATATTGGAAGCTCTGCAAGGTCAGGGACTTTTTTCATGCATCCCACTGTAGCCTCAGAGCCTAGTACAGCACTTGATACAGACTGCTGCTCAATATGCTAGAGGAATGAATGTATGATGAATAAAAAAAAATAAGATAACCTTTGAGCTGGGCTTCATAGTCAGCAAAACTCTTCTAGAAAATAGGTGCATTTGTAAGCCTCATGTTTAGGAAGATGACCCAGTTGGGGCTTTTCCAGCTTTGAGGTTGACCTAGACATACCTGATGTTTCATTGTTTAATCAACAAGTCTGTTCCCAAGATACCTGTTGCATGTCACTGCCAGTCCCTCTGCTATTCTAATTTATCCACTGTAACTGTTCCAACTTTGTTCTTCTAAGTATCTGACCCCATTCTCCCAGGGTATCTTGGGTTAGAATAGTTATCAAAAAGAGGCCTCAGAAGAGATGGAGGGTGTTTGCTTCTAAATTAAGTTGCCTCACAGTGCTCTTTAAAGAGCTGCATTTACCTGTTTTATATTCTGGGTTAAGCAACCATGTAGACACTCATTCATTCTTTCTTTTTTTTATAATGATTTTTTATTATATTATGTTAGTCACCATACAGTACATCCCCGGTTTCCTATGTAAGGCTCGATGATTCATTAGTTGTGTATAACACCCAGTGCACCATGCAATACGTGCCCTCCTTACTACCCATCACCGGCCTATCCCATTCCCCCACCCCCCTCCCCTCTGTAGCCCTCAGTTTTTTCTCATAGTCCATAGTCTCTCATGTTTCATTCCCCCTTCTGATTACCCCCCCTTCTTTATCCCTTTCTTCCCCTACTGATCATTCTAGTTCTTATGTTCCATAGATGAGAGAAATCATATGATAGTTGTCTTTCTCTGCTTGACTTATTTCACTTAGCATTATCTCCTCCAGTGCCGTCCATGTTGTAGCAAATGTTGAGAACTCGTTCTTTCTGATAGCTGAGTAATATTCCATTGTATATATGGACCACAACTTCTTAATCCAGTCATCTGTTGAAGGGCATCTCGGCTCCTTCCACGATTTAGCTATTGTGGACATTGCTGCTATGAACATTGGTGTGCATATGGCCCTTCTCTTTACTACGTCTGTATCTTTGGGGTAAACACCCAGTAGTGCAATGGCTGGATCATAGGGTAGCTCAATTTTTAACTTTTTAAGGGACCTCCACAGTTTTCCAGAGTGGCTGTACCAACTTGCATTCCCACCAACAATGTAGGAGGGATCCCCTTTCTCCACATCCTCTCCAACAATTGTTGCTTCTTTCCTTGTCTATTTTTGCCATTCTAACTGGCATAAGGTGGTATCTCAGTGTGGTTTTGATTTGAATTTCCTTGATGGCTAATGATTTTGAACATTTTTTCATGTGACTGTTAGCCATTTGTATGTCTTCATTGGAGAAGTGTCTGTTCAAATCTTCTGCCCATTTTTTGATTTGTTTATTTGTTTCTCGTGTATTGAGTTTGAGAAGTTCTTTGTAGATCTTGGATACCAGTCCTTTATCTGTAGTGTCATTTGCAAATATTTCTCCCATTCCGTGGGCTGCCTCTTAGTTTTTCTGACTGTTTCCTTGGCTGTGCAGAAACTTTTAATCTTGATGAAGTCCCATAAATTCATTTTATCTTTTGTTTCTCTTGCCTTTGGGGATGTATCATGAAAAAGGTTGCTTTGGCCGATGCCGTAGAGGTTGCTGCCTATGTTCTCCTCTAGAATTTTGATGGATTCCTGTCTCACATCGAGGTCTTTCATCCATTTGGAGTTTATTTTTGTGTATGGTGTGAGAGAGTGGTCAAGTTTCATTCTTTTGCATGTAGCTGTCCAATTTTCCCAGCACCATTTATTGAAGAGACTGTCTTTTTCCCACCGGATGTTTTTTCCTGCTTTATCAAATATTAGTTGCCCAAAGAGCTGAGGGTCCATTTCTGGGCTCTCTATTCTGTTCCATTGGTCTATGTGTCTGTTTTTGTGCCAGTACCATGCTGTCTTTGTGATCACAGCTTTGTAGTACAGCTCGAAATCCGGCATTGTGATGCCCCCAGCTTTGTTTTCCCTTTTCAACAGTTCCTTGGAGATTCGGGGCCTTTTCTGGTTCCATACAAATTTAAGGACTATTTGTTCCAGTTCTTTGAAAAATGTCATTGGTATTTTGATAGGGATAGCATTGAAAGTGTAGATTGCTCTGGGTAGCATGGACATTTTAACTATGTTAATTCTTCCGATCCATGAGCATGGAATATCTTTCCATCTTCTTGTGTCTTCCTCAATGTGTTTCAAGAGTGATTTATAGTTTCTAGAATATAGGTCCTTTACATCTCTGGTTAAGTTAATTCCAAGGTAACATATGGTTTTTGGTGCTATTGTAAATGGGATGGATTCCCTAATTTCTCTTTCTTCGTTCTCGTTATTCATGTACAGAAATGCACCTGATTTCTGAGCATTGATTTTGTATCCCGCCACGTTACTGAATTGCTCTATAACTTCTAATAGTTTGGGAGTGGCTTCTTTTGGGTTTTCCATATAGAGTATCATGTCATCTGCAAAGAGAGACATTTTGACTTCTTCTTTGCCGATTTGAATACCTTTGATCCCTTTTTGTCGTCTGATTGCTGTTGAAAGGACTTCTAGTACTATGTTGAATAATAGTGGCGAGAGTGGGCATCCTTGTCGTGTTCCTGATCTTAAGGGAAAGGCTTCCAGCTTTTCCCCATTGAGAATAATATTTGCAGTAGGCTTTTCATAGATGGCTTTTATGAGATTGAGAAATGTACCTTCTATTCCTACACTCTGAAGGGTTTTAATCAGGAAAGGATGCTGTATTTTGTCAAATGCTTTTTCAGCATCGATTGAGAGGATCATATGGTTCCTGAGTCTTTTCTTGTTGATATAATGTATCACGCTGATTGATTTGCGAATATTGAACCACGCTTGCATCCCAGGTATGAATCCCACTTGATCGTGGTGGATAATCCTTTTAATGAACTGTTGGATTCTATTAGCAATTATCTTTTTGTGGATTTTGGCGTCCATATTCATTAGGGAAATTGGTCTGTAATTCTCCTTTTTGAGGAGGTCTTTGCCTGGTTTAGGGATCAAGGTAATATTGGCCTCATAGAATGAGTTTGGTAGCTTTCCTTCTGTTTCTATTTTTTGAAATAGCTTTAGGAGAATAGGTATTATTTCTTCTTTGAATGTTTGGTAGAATTCCCCAGGAAAACCGTCCAGGCCTGGAGTTTTGTTATTTGGAAGGTTGTTTATCACTGACTCAATTTCTTCATAATTAATTGGTCTGTTTAAGAAATCAATTTCTTCCTGTTTCAATCTTGGTAGTTTATAGGTTTCCAGGAAGGATTCCATCTCTTCCAGATTGCTTAGTTTATTGGCATATAGCTGTTGATAAAAGTTTCTAATAATGCTTCCAATTTCAATGGTGCTCGTCATGACCTCTCCTTTTTCATTCATAATTTTAATAATCTGGGTCCTTTCTCTTTTCTTTTGGATAAGTCTTGCCAGTGGTTTGTCAATTTTATTGATTCCCTCAAAGAACAAGCTTCTAGTCCTGTTGATCTGCTCTACTGTACTTCTGGTTTCTGCTTGATTGATTTCAGCTCTAATTTTGGTCAACTGCTTCCTCGTGCGTGGATTAGGCCTGTCCCTCTGTTGCTGCTCCAGCTTCTTGAGGTGCGAATATAAAAATTGCATTTTAGGTTTTTCTATTCTTTTGAGTGAGGCTTGGATGGCTATGTATTTCCCCCTTAGGACTGCCTTTGCAGTATCCCATAGGTTTTGGATTGTTGTATTTTCATTCTCATTGGTCTCCATAAATTGTTTAATTTGATTTTTGATTTCCTGGTTTATCGAGTCATTCCTGAGCAGGATGGTTCTTAGTCTCCAAGTGTTTGAGTTTCTTCCAAATTTTTCCTTGTGGTTGAGTTCCAATTTCAGAGCGTTGTGGTCTGAGACTATGCAGGGGATAATTTCAATCTTTTGGTATCGGCTGAGACCTGTTTTGTGTCCCAGAACATGGTCTATTCTTGAGAATGTTCCATGGGCATTAGAATAGAATGAGTATTCTTTGGTTCTGGGGTGTAGTGTTCTATATATATCTAATAGGTCCAACTCGTCGAGTATGGCATTCAAAGCCTTTGATTCTTTGCTTAGTTTTTGCCAGGGTGTTTTGTCTATTTCTGAGAGTGGAGTGTTGAGGTCCCCTACTATTAATGTATTTTTATTTATATGTCTCTTTATTCTGGTTAAGAGTTGGCTTGTGTATCTTGCTGCTCCCCTGTTGGGGGCATATATATTTATAATTGTCATATCCACTTGTTGAATACTTCCCTTAAGAATAATATAGTGCCCTTCTGCATCTCTAACTATAGTCTGTAGTTTAAAATCCAGTTTATCTGATATGAGAATTGCTACCCCAGCTTTCTTTTGAGGTCCATTTGCGTGAAAGATGGTACTCCATCCCCTTACTCTCAGTCTGAATGCATCTTTGGGTTCGAAATGAGTCTCTTGTAGACAGCAAATGGATGGGTCATTTCTTTTTATCCAATCTGCAACCCTGTGGCGTTTTAAGTAAGAATTTTAGCCATTAACATTAAGACTGAGTACTGAGAGATATGCTTTTAATGATGCCATGTTGTCAGTAAAGTCTTTGTTTGTATTGGCTGTGACTTTCTGTTCTGTATCACTCTTGGGGCCTTTTTACTTTTATAGAACCCCCCGTAATACCTCCTGTAGGGCTGGTTTCTTGGTTACGAAATTGGTTATGACTGGCGATTCTGAAATGTCTTTATTTCTCCATCAATTCTGAATGACAGCCTTACTGGATAAAGGATCCTTGGCTGCATGTTTTTCTCTAAAAGAGCTTTAAAAATGCTCCCCCAACCCTTTCTCTCATTCCAGGTCTATGTAGACAGGTCTGACGTAATTCTGATGCCTTTGCCTTGGTACGTGAGGAATTTCTTTGCCCTGGCCACTTTCAATACTGTATCCTTGGATCTAATATTTGCGAAATGCACTATGACGTGACATGGCGTAGGTTTGTTGTGGTTAAGCTTGGGAGGGGTCCTCTCTACCTCTTGGACACGAATGTTTGTTTCCCTTGCTAGATTAGGGAAGTTTTCTGCTACAATTTGTTCAAATATCTCTTCTAGACCTCTGTTTTTCTCCACCCCCTCGGGGATGCCGATGATTCTAACATTGGATCATGTCGTTGAGTCAGTAATCTCCCGTAGCCAACATTCATGGGTGTGGATTTTTTTAAAAGCATCTTCTATTTTCATTTTTTCCTCTATTAACCCATCCTCCAATTCACTAACCCTTTCCTCTGCTTCGGTGACGCCGGCCATCAGAGCCTCTAGTTTTGCCTGCATTTGGCTTATAGAATTTTTAATTTCTGTCAAATTCACTCTCATTTCCGCCCTTAGGGATTCTATATTCTCAGTAACTTTTTCCTTAATACTTTTTTCAAGTCTACTCATCATCTTGACCATTGTTACTCTGAAATCCATTTCTGATAATTTGGTTACATCCATATCCGTTACTTCTGTGGCAGAGGCCACAGACTCACTGTCTTTTCTTTGCTGGGGGGGGGGGGCTTCTCCTTCTTGTCATTCTGATGAGGAGAGGTTGCGGGGTTGTCCAGAGCCCAAATTATTGACTGGGTCCCAGGCCGTGCCCCTTGTTTTATAGGGATCTTAGAGATGTGGGCTTCTTCTTTAAAGATTTTATTTATTTATTTATTTATTGATTTATTTATTTATTTATTATGTATTTTATTTATTTATTTATCTGAGAGAGGGAGAAAGTCAGCAAGAACGGGAACAGAAGCAGCGGAGTGAGAGAGGAAGAAGCAGGCTCCCAGTGGAGGAGCCCAATGAGGGACTCCTTCCCGGAGCACTGGGATCACGCCCTAAGCCAGAGACAGGCGCTCAATGACTGCGCCACCCAGGCGCCCGGGTTGTGGGCTTCTTGATTTTTCAGCCTGCCTTCTGTGTTCTGGGGGAGGGGCCTGCCACGCAGATACTCAGGCAACCCTGTTTGGGTAGAGTCTCCGTGTCCTCTGCGAGGGGGGATGGGGATGGGCACTCTCTGAGCTGGTATTTCCAGGCTTTTGTTCTCTGGCAGCTTTCCCTGGCGGTCGGCTATGCCTCTTCTGAGAGTCAGAGCAGCAGGGGCCGAATTTCAGCCTCTGTCACAGAACAGAGGGATTGCGGCCCGTTCTCCACTGATGTTCTGGCCACTTTAACTCTGTTACTGTTGGTGCTGCTCAACCCTGCAGCATCCTGGGATGTGCGACCCACACCCGGCGTCCCTGCCCTCACTTCCAGGGCCGGCACGTCTCTGTCCTTTGTGTTTCTAATGCCGCCAGCCACCGGCCGCCCCGCGCGCTCCCAGGTCTCCCGGTCTCAGTCTATGCCTGGTGAGCACACCGTGATTCCGGAGTTCAGTGAGAAGCCTGGTGGCGCACGAACCCAGTTCAGGGTCTCAGTCTGCTGTTTCGCGGGTGCCGACCGCGAGTCCGCCCGCTCCCCCGTGCAGGTGGCCCGCCAGCCGCCAGCCACACCGCGCATGCTCCGGGAGCTCCCGGTCTCAGTCTGGATACCGTGAGCACACCGGGATTCTGGTGTTCCGGGAGATGCCTGGTGGCGCGCGTTCACGGCTCACCGGTCTCAGTCCGCTCTCTCGCGGGTGCCCTCCGTGAGTCTGCCCGCTCCCTTGTGCAGGTGGCTGCCGCTTCCCAGCGCCCAAACGCGGTGGCTCCCTCCCCCTTCCGTTTATCTTCCGATATCTGTGCGCGGTTTTAGGGCTCCCAAGGTACCAAGAGGTACCTCAATACTCAGCGCTGGAGATGTTCATTTGTAGAGATCCAGATGTATCTTCCTGCATCTCAGGCTGATTCCGTGGTTATTTAGGCTGGTCTGTTACCTATCCAGCTCGACTCAGGGGACCAGCTGAAAAAGGGTCCCCTACTCCTCCACCATCTTAACTCCTCCCCCGACACTCATTCAAAGAAAGAATTCTTTTTTAAAAAATACTTATTTAAAAAAAATACTATTTATTTATTTAATTTATTTAATTTATTTGAGAGAAAGAGAGAGAGGGCAGGGGGAGAGGGAAAGAGAGTCTTTTTTTTTTTAAAGATTATTTATTTATTTATTTGACAGAGACAGCCAGCGAGAGAGGGAACACAAGCAGGGGAGTGGGAGAGGAAGAAACAGGCTCCCAGCAGAGGAGCCCGATGTAGGACTCGATCCCCGAACATCGGGATCACACCCTGAGCTGAAGGCAGACGCTTAACGACTGCGCTACCCAGGCGCCCCAGGAAAGAGAGTGTTAAGCAGACACCACACAGAGCACAGAGCCTGACTCAGGGCTGATCTCACCATCTGAGATCACAACCTGAGCTGAAACCAAGATTCAGGCCCTTAACCCACTGTGCCATGCAGACACCACTCAAAGAAAGAATTATTAGTACAATAAATCTGAAACTCCCAGTATAGCATTCTTTCCAAATGGCTACACAAACTCAATTTCAATGCCTCCAATAACTGAAAGCTCACAATCTCCTAAGGCAATTCATTCAACTTCTGGATTACTTTTCCTTATATGAAATAGCCAAACATATTTCTTCTTCTACCTTCTGTTCATTGGTTCCCTTTTCTATTGAATTCAGGACTCCTGAGCAAAAATTCTAGTCAGTGACACTTCACCATTTTTTAACAGCAAAGGAACCTGTTCTCTTGTGGACAGTGTTTATCCTCCTGGGCACCTACAATGCAGTGCTGGCTCCCAAATCCCATCTTGTCTATGTCCTCATGCCAGTACTTTCTTTGAACTGTGGTAGAAGATTCCATGATGCCATTTGCCCCTCCTAATCTTTCTAGCTCATTGCTTGTTCTTCCTTCTTTGGTCTCAGTCTTCTCACTTGTACTATGATTCAGGCTTTTGGGTAAAAGCTTACCAGTATACAAAAAGCATGTGTAGAGGTCTGAAAACAACTTATAGGCCCTCTTAATTTGCATGAGTGATTTATGGCAAGTTTATCATTTGGAAAAATAGATGTGTGCAGTTTCTTTCCTTTTTTTATATAATTTTTTTATTTGTTATATTAGTCACCATACAGCACATCCCCAGTTTTTGATGCAATGTTCCACGATTCATTATTTGCGTATAACACCCAGTGTACCATGCAATATGTGCCCTCCTTGATACCCATCACCTGCCTATCCCAATCCCCCACCCTCTCCCCACTGAAGCCCTCAGTTTGTTTCCCAGAGTCCATAGTCTCTCATGGTTTATTCCCCCTTCTGTTTACCCCCCCTTCATTCTTCCCTTCCTTCTCCTACCTATCTTCCTATTTCTTATGTTCCATAAATGAGTGAAACCATATGATAATTGTCTTTCTCTGCTTGACTTATTTCACTTAGCATAATCTCCTCCAGTCCCATCCACATTGCTGCAAATGTGGGGTAATCGTTCTTTCTGATGGCTGAGTAATATTCCATTGTATATATGGACCACATCTTCTTAATCCAGTCATCTGTTGAAGGGCATCTCGGCTCCTTCCACAATTTAGCTATTGTGGACAATGCTGCTATGAACATTGGGGTGCATATGACCCTTCTCTTCACTACGTCTGTATCTTTGGGGTGTGTGCAGTTTCTAAAGCTGGATCTCTATTCACATGCAGAAAACACAGGCCTTCTCACAATGCAACTGTTTCAGGAAAGATGAACACAATAAAAACTCAGGGTATATCCCAGCCCAGATTGGTCCTTTCTCAGCCTTACTTTACAAATCAATTGCTCTACATCTTTGGTCACCTTTTATTCTGTTACAGTGGAAAGGACACTGGTTTAGGGGGATGAGGTTGGCAGAATAATGCTTTCCCCAAAGATGTACATGTTCTAATCCCCGGAACTTGAGAATATGTTAAATTAATGACAAAGAGGAATTAAAGTTGTAGATGGAATTAAAATTGATAATCAGCTGACTTTAAAATGAGATTATCCTGGATTATCTGGATGAACCCAGTGTTATCACAAGAGTACTTTAAATTGGAAGAGGAAGACGGAGGAAGATGCCAAAGTGTAGAAATGAGAGAAGGACTCCACCCACTGTTGTTGGGTTGGAAGATGGAGAAAAAGATCCATAAGGTAGGAAACTCAGGTCTTGAGAAGTTGGAAAAGGCAAGTAGAGATTGCCTTATAGAGCCTCCAGAAGGATTGTAGGCCTGTTGACATCTTGATTTTAGCCCAGTGAGACCCATCTTAGACTTCTAATCTATTAGAATTTTAAAATAATAGATATGTGTTGTTTTAAGCAAACAAGTTTTTGCTAATTTATTACAATAGCAATAGAAAACTAATACAAGGATGAATAGACTTAACTCTGTGTCCTGCTATTGCCACATACTAGTTGTGTAATACCAGGCATATTTCTTTATCTAAGATTTAGAGCCCTCATCTGTATAATGAAGAAAACACCTTGCTGGTTAACATCACAAGTAGTCTTGGAGATCAAATAAAGCAAAAGTGCCGTATAAATATAAGGTGGAATAGGTTTGCACAATGAAAACATCATGAGAAAAAAGGAAATATGAATAATATACCATGGAAAATATCTTCCACATATGTAACAACATATAAAAATAATAAATTATTATCCAGAAAAAAATGTATATATATGGCAAAGTACATGAATAAAAAAGAAAACCAAATAAAAAATAAATACATGAAAGGATGCCCAATCTCATTAGTAATCAGAAAAATGAAAACAGAAAATTGAAGTAACAAAGATACCATTTCTCACCAACCAACTATAATGGTTAACATTTTTAAAGCATTTCAAATATTGATAAAAATGCATGCAAATGTGTGGAAAAACAAGCCTTCTCATACTCTAATGTGATTAATTGAAACAACCTTGAAAAGTAATTGGTTAATATCTGCTAATATTTAAAATGAATATACCTTATACCACAGCAAAACTTACTCATAGGTATTCACCAAAATGGACATAAATGGACAAGAATATTCATTTCACCATGCTCTATACAATGACCAGAGATGAATAAATTTGGTTATCACAATACCATGAATTTCCATACAACACTTTATTTTTTAGTTTTATTATTTTTAATTTTTAAAGTTTTTATTTTAATTCCAGTTAGTTAACATAGAGTGTTATATTAGTTTCAGGTGTATAATATAGTGACTCAACACTTTCATAGATCAACATGTGCTCATCACAAGTGCATGCCTTAATCCCTATCAGCTATTTAAGTCTTTCTCGCCATGCTTGCCCACCCTAGTAACCATCAGTTTTTTCTTGACACTAAAGAGTCAGTTTCTTTGTTTGCCTCACTCTCTCTTTTTTTCCTTTGCTCATTGGCTTTGTTTCTTAAATTCCACATGGGGTGAAATCATATGGTATTTGTCTTTTTTTTTTTTTTCATTTAGCCAACATATAGTACATCATTAGTTTTTGATGTAGTGTTCAACAATTCATTAATCACATATAACACCCAGTTCTCATCACAACATATGCCCTCCTTAATACCCATCACTCAGTTACCCCACCCCCCCATCTCTTTTGTAACCCTGTTTGTTTCCCGGAGTCCACAGTCTCTCATGCTTTGTCTCCTCTGATTTCTTCTCATTCAGTTTTTGCTCCCTTTCCTCGTGGTCCTCTGCACTATTCCTTATGTTCCACATATGAGTGAAACCATATGATAATTGTCTTTCTCTGATTGACTTATTTCACTTAGCATACTTATAATAAATAATACCCTCCAGTTCCACCCATGTCAGTGTAAAAGTAGGTATTCATCCTTTCTCATGGCTGAATAATATTCCATTGTATATATGAACGACATCTTTATCCATTCATCTGTTGAAGGGCATCTCTGACTCCTTCCACAGTTTAGCTATTGCGGACATTGCTGCTATGAACACTGGGGTACATGTGCCCCTTCATTTCACTACATCTGTATCTTTGGGATAAATACCTAGTAGTGCAATTGCTGGGTCATAGGGTAGCTTTATTTTTAACATCTTGGGAAATACCCATACTATTTCCCAGAGTGGCTGTACCAGCTTGCGTTCCCACCAACAGTGTAAAAGGGTTCCCCTTTCTCTATATCTTTGCCAACATTTGTTCTTTCCTGCCTTGTTAATTTTTTGCCATTCTAAATGATGTAAGGTGGTATCTCACTGTGGTTTAAATTTGTATTTCCCTGATGGCTAGTGATGTTGAATATTTTTCTCATGCGTCTGTTAGCCATTTGTAAGTCTTCTTTGGAGAAGTGTCTGTTCATGTCTTCTACACATTTCTTGACTGGATTATTTGTTTTTGGAGTGTTGAGTTTGAGAAGTTCTTTATAGGTCTTGGATACCAGCCTTTTATCTGAAGTGTCATTTGCAAATATCTTCTCCCATTCTGTGGGTTGACTCTTAGTTTTGTTGATTGTTTCCTTTGCTGTGTAAAAGCTTTTTATCTTGATGAAGTCCCAATAGTCCATTTTTGCTTTTGTTTCCCTTCTTTCGGAGATGTATCATGAAAGAAGTTGCTGTGGCTGATGTCGAAGAGGTTACTGCCTATGTTCTCCTCTAGGATTTTGAAAAATTCCTGTCTCACATTGAGGTTTTTCATCCAGTTTGAGTTTATCTTTGTATGGTGTAAGAGAAGAGTTTCATTCTTCTGCATGAGGCTGCCCAGTTTTCCCAGCACCATTGCTGGGAAAGACTGTCTTTTATCCATTGGGTATTCTTTCCTGCTATGTCAAAAAGTAGTAGAACACAGAGTTGAAGATCCATTTCTGAAGTCTTCTGTTCCATTGATCTATGTGTCTGTTTTTGCGTCAGTACCATGCTGTCTTGGTGACAACAGCTTTGTAGAATAGCTTGAAATCAGGCAACGTGATGCCCCAGCTTTGTTTTTCTTTTTCAACATTTCCTTGGTGATTTGGGGTCTTTTCTGGTTCCACAGAAATTTTAGGACTGTTTGTTCCAGCTCTGTGAAAAATGTCAATGGCATTTTGATAAGGATTGCATTGAAAGTGTAGATTGCTCTGGGCATCATAGACATTTGCACAATGTTTATTCTTCCAATCCATGAGCATTGAATGTTTTTCCATCTCTTTGTGTCTTCCTTAATTTCCTTCACAAGTGTTCTGTAGTTTCTAGAGTATAGATCCTTTATCTCTTTGGATAGGGGTATTCCTAGGTATCTTATGGTTTTTGGTGCTATTGTAAATGGGATTGATTCCTTAATTTCTGATTCTTCAGTTACAGTGTTAGCGTATAGAAATGCAACTGATTTCTGTGCACTGATTTTATATCCTGTCACGTTGCTGAATTGCTGTGTGAGTTCTGGTAACTTGTGGGTAGAGTCTGTTGGGTTTCCCACATAAAGTATCATGTCATCAGCAAAGAGGGAGAGTTTGACTTCTTTGCCAATTTGAATGTCTTCTATTTCTTTTTGCTGTCCGATTGCTGAGGCTAGGAATTTTCATACTATGTTGAACAAAAGTGGTGAGAGTGGGCATCCCTGTCATGTTCCTGACCTTAAGGGAAAAGCTTTCAGTTTTTCCCCATTGAGAATGTTATTCGCTGTGGGCTTTTCATAGAAGGCGTTTATGATATTGAGGAATGTTCCCTCTATCCCTACACTGTGGAGAGTTTTAATCAGGAAAGGATGCTGTATTTTGTCAAATGGTATTTCAGCATCCATCGAGAGGATCATATGGTTCTTGTCCTTTCTTTTATTAATGTGCTCTATCACATTGATTGATTTGTGAATGTTGAACCACCCTTGCATCCCAGAAATAATTCCCCCCTGGTCGTGGTGAATAATCCTTTTAATGTACTGTTGGATACTACTGGGTAGGATCTTGTTGAGTATCTTGGCATCCATGTTCATCAGGGATATTGGTCTGTAATTCTCCTTTTGGATGGGGTCTTTGTCTGGTTTTGGGATCAAGGTAATGCTGGCCTCATAGAACAAGTTAGGAAGTTTTACTTCTGTTTCTATTTTTTGAAAGAGCTTCAATAGAATAGGTATGATTTCTTTTTTAAATTTTTGGTAGAATTCCCCTGGGAAGGCGCCTGGCCCTGGATTCTTGTTTTTTGGGAGGTTTTTGATTACTGCTTCAATTTTCTTGCTGGTTATTGGTCTATTCAGATTGTCAATTTCTTCCTGTTCTAGTCTTGGTAGTTTATAAGTTTCCAGGAATGAATCCATTTCTCCTAGATTGCTTAATTTTTTAGCATATAGTTGCTGGTAATAATTTATAATAATTGTTTCTATTTCCTTGATGTTAGTCACAATTTCTCCCCTTTCATGCATGATTTTATTATTTTGGTCCTTTCTCTTTTCTTTTGGATAGTTCTGGCCAGAGGTTTATCAATCTTATTAATTCTTCCAAAGCACCAGCTCCCACTTTCATTAATCTGTTCTACTGTTTTTCTGGTTTCTATATCATTGATTTCTGCTCTAATCCTTATTATTTCTTTTCTCCTGCTTGGTTTAGGTCTTATTTGCTGTTTTGTTCTCCAGGTCTTTAGGTGTAAGGTTAGCTTACGTATTTGCAATTTTTCTAATTTTTTGAGAGAGGCTTGTATTGCAATGTACTTCCCTCTTAAGACTGCCTTTGCTGTATACCAGAGATTTTGAACTGATGTGTTTTCATTCTCATTAGTTTCCATGATTTTTTTTTAAGTTCTTTAATTTCCTGGTTGACCTGTTCATTCTTTAGCAGGATGTTCTTTAACTTCCAAGTGTTTGAGTTCCTTCCAAATTTCTTCTTGTGATTGAGTTCAAATTTTACAATATTGTGGTCTGAAAATATGCAGGGGATAATATCAATTTTTTGGTATCAGTTGAGACCTGATTTGTGACCTTGTATGTGGTCTATTCTGGAGAATGTTTTGTGTGTAGTCAAGAAAATGAGTATTCTGTTGTTTTAGAATGGAATGTTCTGCATATATCTACAAAGTCCATCTGGTCCAATGTGTCCTTCAAAACTCTTGCTTCTTGATCTTCTGTTTAGATGATCTGTACATTGCTGTGAAAGGAGGGTTGAATTCTCCTACTATTAGTGCATTATTATCAATATGATTCTTTTTTTGGTTAATAGTTGATTTATGTAGTTGGCTGCTTCCATGTTGGGGGCATGGATATTTACAATTGTTATTTCTTCTTGTTGGATAGACCATTTAAGTATGATATAGTATCCCTGTACATTTCTTACTATAGTTTCTGGTTTAAAATCTAATTTTTCTGGTACAAGAATTGTTACCCCAGATTTCTTTTGAGATCCATTGGTATGATAAATGGTTCTCCATCCCCTCACTTTCAATCTGCAGGTCTATTTAGGTTCAAAATTAGTCTCTTGTAGACAGCATATGCATAGATCCTGCATTTTTATTATAATCATTTTTTAAATTATATTATGTTGGTCACCATACAGTACATCCCTGGTTTTTGATGTAAAGTTCGATGATTCATTAGTTGCATATAACACCCAGTGCACCATGAAATATGTGCCCTCCTTACTACTCATCACTGGTCTATCCCATTCCTATCCCCCTCCCCTCTGAAGCCCTTAGTTTGTTTCTCAGAGTCCATAGTCTCTCATGCTTCATTCACCCTTCTGATTACCCCCCTTTCTTTACCCTTTTCTTCTCCTACCGGTCTTCCTAGATCTTATGTTCCATAGATGAGAGAAACCATATGATAATTGTCTTTCTTTGCTTGACTTATTTTGCTTAGCATTATCTCCTCCAGTCCTGTCCATGTTGCAGCAAATGTTGAGAAATCGTTCTTTTTGATAGCTGAGTAATATTCCATTGTATATATGGACCACATCTTCTTAATCCAGTCATCTGTTGAAGGGCATCTCGGCTCTTTCCACGATTTAGCTATTGTGGACAATGCTGCTATGAACATTGGGGTGCATATGGCCCTTCTCTTCACTACGTCTGTATCTTTGGGGTAAATACCCAGTAGTGCAATGGCTGGATCATAGGGGATCCTGCATTTTTATCCAATCTGAAACTCTGTGCCATTTCATGGGAACATTCAGTCCATTCATATTGAGAGTGACTGTTGAAAGTTGTGAATTTAGTGCCATCATATTGCTGGTAAATTCCTTGTTTCTAAAGATTGTTAATTTCTGGTCTATATTATTCTTGGGGGTCTTTCTTCTTTTAGAGAATCCCCCTTAACATTTTTTGCAGGACTAACTTGGGGGTCACATATTCTTTCAGTTTCTGCTGGTCCTGGAAGCTCTTTATCTCTCCATCTGTTCCGAATGACAGCCTTGCCAGATAAAGTATTTTTGACTGCATGTTCTTCTCATTTAGTGCCCTGACTATGTCTTGCCAGCCCTTTCTGGTTTACCAGGTTTCCATGGATCAGTCTGATTTTATTCTGTTGTTTGTCCCTCTGTACATAAGAAATCTCTTCCCCCTCGCTGCTCTCAGGATAGCTTCCTTGGCTCTAAGATTTGTAAATTTCAATATTACATGCTGGGGTGTTGGTCTATTTTTATTGATTTTCGGAGGGGTCCTCTTTGTCTCTTGGACACAAATGCTTGTTTCCTTCCCCAGATTAGGGAAGTTCTCAGCTATGATTTGCTCAAATATATCTTCTAGGCCTTTGTCTCTCTCTCCACTCCATCAGGGATCCCAATAATTCTGACATTGGAACATTTCATGGCATCATTGATCTCCCTCAGTCTGTTCTCCTGGGCTTCTAGCTGCCTATCCCTGTCTCCTCAGCTTCCTTCCTTTCTATCAGCTTATCTTCTGGGTCACTAATTCATTTTTCTGCCTCATTTGTCTTGGCTATTAGAGTATCCAGTTTAGACTTTATCTCATTCATAACATTTTTAAGTTCAGCCTGATTAGATTTCATTTCTGCCCTTAGAGATTTTTATATTGCCACTAATACATGATTGCTACCCTGAAGTCTATCTCTGACATCTTGCTTATATTCATATCCATTAGATCTGTGGCAAAGGATATTGTCTCTGCTTCTTTTCTTTGTTGGAAGTTCTCTCTCCTAGTCATTCTATTGAGGGATGGTTGAGGAAATGTAGAGTCCAAAGTATCAACCTCAATCCAAGCAAAATGCACTTAAGAAAAATCAGTTTTCAAAAGCCACCACAGATATGCCCCCAATATCAAGATGATCCAAAACAATAAAAAAGAAAGAAAAAAGAAAAGTGAAGGAAAAAAAAGAGGGGGCGGGGAAAGAGATTATAATCTCTCAGGGTGGACACAGCAGGGTGACCTACGTGTTCCTGCTTGATTTTTGGTTTATGTGTTAGAAGACATTATATCCCACAATTGCAAAGAAATCAGAAATTTCATATATATCATGATAAAATTGAATGGAGTGAAAAATGGGCTAATATGGGGCATAAATCTATAAAACATATATGTGAAAAAATTAAGAAACAACTTAAAAACATAGTTTGGGAAATACAAATCTATCTGAAATGGGAGCAGGGCTAAAAAAAGAAGAAGAAGAAGTAGAAGAAGAGGAAAATAAATTTAAAAAGAAATGAAAAATTTATCCTGAAGTATAAGTGAGTTGTCAGGAGACACCTGGAGCTCTCTATATTATTTTCTCCTGGTGCTGGAGTTTTACAGTCTTTTTTAAAAAAAAAATATTTATAAGCTTATCATTCACCTGTTCTTTCAGTCTGTCTTCTGGGAAAGGGGACTGCTGCTGGGCTTCTCAGTGTCTTTGCCTGGGTGGAGTTTCCTCACCCCTTGTCAAGGGGATGGGCTTAATGTGAGCTGGTTGGCTGTGCAGCTTTTGTTCCCAGGCGTCTTTCCACTTCCTTTTAGTGTGTCAAAGCAATCAAGGCCATGCAGGAATCTCTGGCCCAGAGCAGCAACTTCCTCCCCCCACTCAGCAAATACTCCAGAACAATCCTTCTCCACCTCTGCATGTGCTCAGCTCTGCAGACTCTTGCAGTTCTTGCCTACCACACCTCTCCTGGGGGAGACACGGGGACCTGTGAGCATCTTTGTGCTTTGTGACTTTGCAATTGCTAGCAGCTGTGGGCTCGCAGGTGCACCCTCTTCCACAGCTCCAAGGTCACCCTGAGTGTTGCCCCAGTGTCCCTTGGGGGTCATGCCATCCTGAGAGCTGTTAACGAGTCCTGGGTGCAGGCTCTTTGTGTGCCAAACCGACACATCCTGAGGCTCCCGCAGGCTGCACTTCTCCCGGGGGAGCCATGGGAACCCACTTGTCTCTGTGCCTTGTGACTCTACAACTGCCAGCAACCATGGGCTTGCTTGTGCGCCCTCCTCTGCAGCTCTTAGGTCATGCTGGGTGCCACCCCAGTGCCTCCTCATGGGCCACACTGCCCCAAGAGCTGTCCCTGTAGTGGGTGCAAGAGTTCTATATCTCCCCTAGGATGTTAGACAGCCTGAAACTTCTAGTCATTTTCAGGGTGGCCAGGCAGAGGGTGGCCTCTCTAGCAGCTTGACCCACAGTTTATGGTGTCAGGAGCTGAAAGTCCCCTCCAGGCTCACTGACCACAGCCAGGCTCCCCATGTTACTGCTTGGGTACTCTATTGGTTTGGGCTCCCCCATTTTTTCTGAGTCTCCTGAAATCCCAAGACTACAATGATCTACCTATTCTGCCCTACTCACCCCTTGTGCCCTTTTCAGAAGGGAGTGACTCTCACTAGAGTAGATTTCCAAGGGTCCCAATTTTTTTGCTTCAGTGTTATATCACATCCCAGCGACTGGCCTATGGAGGCTCCCACTCCCCTCCACTTATCTTTGTGTATTTCCCCATAAGATTCAACATTCTGCACCTCCAACCTCGAAAAAAATAGTAATTTTTCTGCTTGTGGAGATCCAGATAAATCTTTTTACACCTTAGGCTGAATGCGTGTGTGTTCAGAATGGTTTGATAGATGTCCAGCTAAATTCAAGGGACCAAATGAAACAAGGTCCCCTACTCTGTAGCTACCTTTTCCCAATCCCCACAAATTTAGTTTTTTTTAAAAAATACTAAGACTCTTTTTTTTCTTTTTTTTTCTTTTTTTATGATTTATTTATTTGAGAGAGAGAAAACATGAGTGAGAGGGGCAGAGGGAGAGGGAGAGAGAATCTCAAGCAGACTCCATGCTGAGTATGGAGCCTGATGTGGGGCCCAGCCTCATGAGCCAGAGATCACTACCTGAGCTGAAACCAAGAGTTGGTCACTCAACAGACTGCAAAACCCAGGCACCCCTTTTCTTTTTAAGGTAAATGTAAATCACTTGTTAGCTTTTTGTCAGATTTCCCAAGGATGTCTCAGCTGCAGCAGAGTCTGCAGCAAGTGATATTCAGCAATTAAAGTGTCTACACCAACTACACTATCTGTCAGGGAAGAATTTCCTTTGCACTTCACAGGGGAAAATCAAATTTAATAGCATACATACAGAGAATCCATACAGAGAAGGAAATTTTAGAGTCAGGCAACAGGATGCTTCTCTGAGCTTAGGGGGAGGGTATGGTCTTACATAGCAGTTTAAATGAAACAAAAAAAATGAAGATGGATTGATGGATGGATAGAAGAATGCATAGATAAGACATGATCAGGCAAGCATAATAAAATCTTAATGGTAGAATCTAGTTTGTTAGGCTTATGGAAAACCTCTATTAAATTTACCCAAGTTTGATTTATGTTTGAAAATTTTCATAATGAAAAAAATAAGGGGAGAAAAAATACACTAGGAAGTACACAAAAAAATCAACAACAAATGATAATGAGTCATATTTGTTTTGTTTGTTTATTTATTTATTTGAGTATAGCTGACACTAGATGTATATTTATGGTATAATGAGCAGGCACAGAATGATAATGATACTTCTATTTAAAAATATGCTAATATAGACTTTCCAAGAGTTAAGATGGCAGAGTACTAGGGGTCCCTTTTTCAGCTGGTCCCCTGAGTCGAGCTGGATAGGTACCAGATCATCCTGAACACCCACAGAATCAGCCTGAGACACAGGAAGATACACCTGGATGATACAAATGAACATCTCCAGCACTGAGTATTGAGGTACAAAGTGGGGAGCCGTGAATCCACGCACAGATATCAAAAGATAAATGGAAGGGGGAGGGAGCCGCTATGTTTGGGCACCGGGAAGTGGTAGCCAACTGCACTGGAGAGCGGGCTGACTCACGGACCAGCACCCTCAAGAGAGGAGACTGAGACCATGAGCCGGGGAACGCGCGCGACCAGTCTGAAAACCGGAGCTCCGGAATGTGCAAACCACACTGAAACGGAGCTCTGGAGTGTGAGGGGCAACTGGCGGCTGGCGGTGTTAGAAACACAAAGGACAGAGACATGCCGGCCCTGGAAGTGGGGGCTGGGACTCCAGCTGTGGGGCGCACATCCCAGGACGCTGCAGGGTTTAGCAGCACCAACAGAAACAGTTAAAGTGGCTAGAGGAGCTCAGTGGAGAGTGGACTGCAATCTCTCTGTTCTGAGACAGAGGCTGGGATTTGGCCACTGCTGTGCTGACTCTCAGAAGAGGCACAGTAAATGGCCAGGGAAAGCCACCAGAGAACAAAAGCCTGGAAATACCAGCTCACAGTGTGCCCATCCCCATCCCCCCTTGCAGGGGACAGGGAAACTCTACCCAAACAGGGTAACCTGAGTATCAGTGCGGCAGGCCCCTTCCTCAGAAGGCAGGCTGAAAAATCAAGAAGCCCACATCCCTAAGATCCCTATAAAACAAGGGCACAGTGCATGGGTCTTGGTCAATAATTTGGGCTCTGGACAACCCCACATCCTCTCCTCATCAGAATGAGGACAAGGAGAAATCCCCCCCAGCAAAGAAAAGACAATGAGTCTGTGGCCTTTGCCACAGAACTAATGGATATGGATATAACCAAATTACCAGAAATGGAGTTCAGAGTAACAACGGTCAAGATGATGTGTGGACTTGAAAAAAATAGTAACGAAAATATTAACTAGAGTATAGAATCTCTAAGGGCGGAAATGAGAGTGACTCTGGCAGAAATTAAAAATGCTATGAATCAAATGCAGTCAAAGCTAGATGCTCTGATGGCCAGAGTAAATAAGGCAGAATGAATCAGCAAATTAGAGGATGGGTTGGTAGAAGAGAAAGCTAAAATAGAAACTTGGCTCAAAAATATCCCATCTCAAGAATGTAGGTTACGGGAGATTACTGACTCAATGAAACATCCCAATGTCAGAATCATCGGCATCCCTGAGGGGGTGGAGAAAAGCAGAGGTCTAGAAGAGATATTTGAACAAATTGTAGATGAAAACTTCCCTATCTAGCAAAGGAAACAAGCATTCGTGTCCAATAGGCAGAGAGGACCCCTCCCAAGCTCAACCACGACAAACCTACACCACATCACATCATAGTGCATTTCACAAATATTAGATCCAAGGATACAGTATTGAAAGTGGCCAGGGCAAAGAAATTTCTCACGTACCAAGGAAAGGTATCAGATTACATCAGACCTGTCTATACAGACCTGGAATGAGAGAAAGGGTTCCGGGGGGGGGGGTATTTTTAAAGCTCTTTCAGATAAAACCATGCAGCCAAGGATACTTTATCCAGCAAGGCTGTCATTCAGAATTGATGGAGAGATAAAGAATTTCCAGAATTGCCAGCCATTGACCAATTTCATAACCACAAAACCAGCCCTACAGGAGATACTAAGGGGGGTTGTATAAAAGTAAAAAGGCCCAAGGAGTGATAAAGAACAGAAAGTCACAATCTATAGAAGCAAAGACTTTACAGGCAACATGGCATCATTAAAATCATATCTCTCAATAGTCAGTTTCAATGTAAATGACCTAAATGCTCCCATAAAATGCCAAGGGGTTGCAGATTGGATAAAAAGACATGACCCTTCCATTTGCTGTCTACGAGAGACTCATTTTGAATCTAAAGATACATTCAGACTGAAAGTAAAGGGATGGAATCCCATCTTTCATGCCAATGGACCTCAAAAGAAAACTGGGGTAGCAATTCTCATATCAGACAGATTGGATTTTACACTAAAAACTATACTTAAAGATATAGGACACTATGTTATTCTTAAAGGATGTATCCAACAAGTGGATATGACAACTATAAATGTCTATGCCCCCAAAAAGGGAGCAGCAAGATACACAAGCCAACTCTTAACCAGAATAAAGAGACATATAGATAAAAATACGTTAATAGTAGAGGACCTCAACACTCCATTATCAGCAATAGATAGATCACATAAGCAGAAAATCAAAAAAGAAACAAGAGCTTTGAATGCCATACTAGATAAGTTGGACCTTATAGATATATATAGAACACTACACCCCAGAACAAAAGAATACTCATTCTATACTAATGCCCATGGAATATTCTCAAGAATAGACCATGCTCTGGGTCACGAAACAGGTCTTAACTGATACCAAAATACTGAAATTATTCTTTGTGTATTCTCAGACCACAACGCTTTGAAATTGGAACTCAACCACAAGGAAAAATTGGGAAGAAACTCAAATGCTTGGAGACTAAGAACTATCCTGCTCAAGAATGATTCAATACACCAGGAAATCAAAAATCAATTTAAACAATTTATGGAAACCAATGAGAATGAAAACACAATGGTCCCAAACCTATGGGACACTGCAAAGGCAGTCCTAAGGGGAAAATACATAGCCATACAAGCCTCACTCAAAAGAATAGAAAAATCTAAAATGCAGTTTTTATATTCTCACCTCAAGAATCTGGAACAGCAACCGAAGAACAGGCTTAATCCACGCACGAGAAAGCAGTTGATCAAGATTAGAGCAGAGATCAATGAGTTAGAAACCAGGAGCACAGTAGAGAACAACAGAGCTAGAAGCTGGTTCCTTGAAAGGACAAATAAAATAGATAAGCCACTGGCAAGACTCATCCAGAAGAATAGAGAAAGGACCCAAATTAATAAAATTATGAATGAAAAGGGAAGGTTCACAACCAACACCAATGAAATAGGAAGGATCATTAGAAACTTTTTTTGTTTTTTTTTAACTTTTTTATTATATTATGTTAGTCACCATATAGTACATCCCTGATTTCTGATGTAAAATTCGATGATTCATTAGTTCCGTTTAACACCCAGTGCTCCATGCTATATGTGTCCTCCTTACCACCCATCACCAGTCAATCCCATTCCCCCACCCCCACCCCTCTGAAGCCCTCAGTTTCTTTCTCTTAGTTCATAGTCTCTCATGCTTCATTCCCCCTTCTGATTACCCCCCTTTCTTCTTCCCTTTCTTCTCCTACCGATCTTCCTAGTTCTTATGTTCCATAGATGAGATAAATCATATGATAATTGTCTTTCTCTGCTTGACTTATTTCACTTACTATTATCTCCTTCATAAACTTTTATCAACAGCTTTATGCCAATAAATTAAGCAATCTGAGAGAGATGGAGGCCTTCCTGGGAACCTATAGACTACCAAGATTGAAACAGGAAGAAATCGATTTTTTAAACAGACCAATTAATTATGAAGAGATTGAAACACTGATCAAAAACCTTCCAAAAAACAAAACTCCAGGGCCTGATGGATTCCCCTGGGAATTCTACCAAACATTCAAAGAAGAAATAATACCTATTCTCCTAAAGCTGTTTCAAAAAATACAAACAGAAGGAAAGCTACCAAACTCATTCTATGAGGCCAATATTACCTTGATCCCCAAACCAGGCAAAGACCCCATCAAAAAGGAGAATTACAGACTGACATCCCTGATGAATGTGGACACCAAATTCTCAACAAGATCCTAGCTAATAGGATCCAACAGTACATTAAAAGGATTATCCATCATAACCAAGTGGGATTCATCCCTGGGATGCAATCGTGGTTCAACATTCGCAATGTGATCACTGTGATAGATCATATCAACAAGAAAAATGTCAAGAACCATATGATCCTCTCAATTGATGCAGAAAAAGGATTTGACAAAACACAGCACCCTTTCCTGATTAAAATCCTTCAGAGTGTAGGGATAGAGGGTACATACCTCAATCTCATAAAAACCATCTAGGAAAAGCCTACAGCAAATATCATTCTCAATGGGGAGAAAATGGAAGTCTTACCCTTAAGATCAGGAACATGCCATTATTATTCAACATAGTACTAGAAGTCCTTGCAACAGCAATCAGAAAACAAAAACGGATAAAAGGTATCCAAATCAGCAAAGAAGAAAACAAACTGTCTCTTCGCAGATGACATGATACTCTATATGGAAAACCCAAAAGAATCCACCCCCAAGCTACTAGAAGTTATAGAGCAATCCAGGAATGTGGCGGGATACAAAATCAATGCTCAGAAATCAGTTGCACTTCTATACAAGAACAATGAGACTGAAGAAAGAGAAATTAGGGGAGGGGAGTTAAGATGGCGGAGGAGTAGGGGACCCCTTTTTCAGCCGGTCCCCTGAGTCGAGCTGGATAGGTAACAGACCAGCCTAAATAACCACGGAATCAGCCTGAGACGCAGGAAGATACATCTGGATCTCTACAAATGAACATCTCCAGCGCTAAGTATTGAGGTAACAAGAGGGGAGCTGTAAACCGTGCACAGATATTGGAAGATAAACGGAAGGGGGAGGGAGCCGCCGCGTTTGGGCGCCGGGAAGCGGCAGCCACCTGCACGGGGGAGCAGGGCGGACTCACGGAGGGCACCCGCGAGAGAGGGACTGAGACCGGTGAGCCGTGAACGCGCGCCACCAGGCATCTCCCGGAACACCAGAATCCCGGTGTGCTCACGGGATCCAGACTGAGACCGGGAGCTCCCAGAGCATACGCGGTGTGGCTGGCGGCTGGCGGGCCACCTGCAGGGGGGAGCGGGCGGACTCGCGGTCGGCACCCGCGAAACAGCAGACTGAGACCCTGAACCGGGTGCGCGCGCCACCAGGCTTCTCACGAAACTCCGGAATCGCGGTGTGCTCACCGGGCATAGACTGAGACCGGGAGACCCAGGAGCGCGCACCGGGCAGCCGGTGGCTGGCAGCATTAGAAACACAAAGGACAGAGACACACCAGCCCTGGAAGTGAGGGCAGGGATGCCGGTTGGTGTGCACATCCCGGGACGCTGCAGGGTTGAGCAGCACCAACAGTAACAGAGTTAAAGTGGCCAGAACATCAGTGGAGAACTGGCCGCAATCCCTCTCTTCTCTGACAATGCAGCCTCTGCTGCTCTGACTCTCAGAAGAGGCACAGCAGACCGCCAGGGAAAGCTGCCAGAGAACAAAAGCCTGGAAATACCAGCTCAGAGAGTGCCCATCCCCATCCCCCCTCGCAGAGGACACGGAGACTCTACCCAAACAGGGTTGCCTGAGTATCTGCGTGGCAGGCCCCTCCCCCAGAACACAGAAGGCAGGCTGAAAAATCAAGAAGCCCACAACCCGAGGCGCCTGGGTGGCGCAGTCATTGAGCGCCTGTCTCCGGCTTAGGGCGTGATCCCATGGATCCGGAAAGGAGTCCCTCATCGGGCTCTTCCGCTGGGAGCCTGCTTCTTCCTCTCTCACTCCCCTGCTTCTGTTCCCGTTCTGGCTGACTGTCTGTCTCCCTCTCTCAGATAAGTAAATAAATAAAACCTTTAAAGAAGAAGCCCACATCTCCAAGATCCCTAAAAAACAAGGGGCACGGCCTGGGACCCAGTCAATAATCTGGGCTCTAGACAACCCCGCAACCTCTCCTCATCAGAATGACAAGAAGGAGAAGCCCCCCCGCCCAGCAAAGAAAAGACAGTGAGTTTGTGGCCTCTGCCACAGAAGTAACGGATATGGATGTAACCAAATTATCAGAAATGGAATTCAGAGTAACAATGGTCAAGATGATGAGTAGACTTGAAAAAAGTATTAAGGAAAATGTTACTGAGAATATAGAATCCCTAAGGGCGGAAATGAGAGCCAATCTGACAGAAATTAAAAATTCTATGAGCCAAATGCAGGCAAAACTAGCGGCTCTGACGGCCAGGGTCACTGAAGCAGAGGAAAGGGTTAGTGAATTGGAGGATGGGTTAAGAGAGGAAAAAATGAAAATAGAAGATGGTCTTAAAAAAATCCACGCCCATGAATGTTGGCTACGGGAGATTACTGACTCAACGACATGATCCAACGTTAGAATCATCGGCATCCCCGAGGGGGTGGAGAAAAACAGAGGTCTAGAAGAGATATTTGAACAAATTGTAGCTGAAAACTTCCCTAATCTAGCAAGGGAAACAAACATTCGTGTCCAAGAGGCAGAGAGGACCCCTCCCAAGCTTAACCACGACAAACCTATGCCACGTCACGTCATAGAGCATTTCACAAATATTAGATGCAAGGATACAGTATTGAAAGCGGCCAGGGCAAAGAAATTTCTCACGTACCAAGGCAAAGGCATCAGAATTACATCAGACCTGTCTACACAGACTTGGAATGAGAGAAAGGGTTGGGGGAGCATTTTTAAAACTCTTTCAGAGAAAAACATGCAGCCAAGGATCCTTTATCCAGCAAGGCTGTCATTCAGAATTGATGGAGAAATAAAGACATTTCAGAATCGCCAGTCACAAACCAATTTCGTAACCACGAAACCAGCCCTACAGGAGGTATTACGGGGGGTTCTATAAAAGTAAAAAGCCCCAAGAGTGATACAGAACAGAAAGTCACAGCCAATACAAACAAAGACTTTACTGACAACATGGCATCATTAAAAGCATATCTCTCAGTACTCAGTCTTAATGTTAATGGCTAAAATTCTTACTTAAAACGCCACAGGGTTGCAGATTGGATAAAAAGAAATGACCCATCCATTTGCTGTCTACAAGAGACTCATTTCGAACCCAAAGATGCATTCAGACTGAGAGTAAGGGGATGGAGTACCATCTTTCACGCAAATGGACCTCAAAAGAAAGCTGGGGTAGCAATTCTCATATCAGATAAACTGGATTTTAAACTACAGACTATAGTTAGAGACGCAGAAGGGCACTATATTATTCTTAAGGGAAGTATTCAACAAGTGGATATGACAATTATAAATATATATGCCCCCAACAGGGGAGCAGCAAGATACACAAGCCAACTCTTATCCAGAATAAAGAGACATATAAATAAAAATACATTAATAGTAGGGGACCTCAACACTCCACTCTCAGAAATAGACAAAACACCCTGGCAAAAACTAAGCAAAGAATCAAAGGCTTTGAATGCCATACTCGACGAGTTGGACCTCTTAGATATATATAGAACACTACACCCCAGAACCAAAGAATACTCATTCTATTCTAATGCCCATGGAACATTCTCAAGAATAGACCATGTTCTGGGACACAAAACAGGTCTCAGCCGATACCAAAAGATTGAAATTATCCCCTGCATAGTCTCAGACCACAACGCTCTGAAATTGGAACTCAACCACAAGGAAAAATTTGGAAGAAACTCAAACACTTGGAGACTAAGAACCATCCTGCTCAGGAATGACTCGATAAACCAGGAAATCAAAAATCAAATTAAACAATTTATGGAGACCAATGAGAATGAAAATACAACAATCCAAAACCTATGGGATACTGCAAAGGCAGTCCTAAGGGGGAAATACATAGCCATCCAAGCCTCACTCAAAAGAATAGAAAAATCTAAAATGCAGTTTTTATATTCTCACCTCAAGAAGCTGGAACAGCAACAGAGGGACAGGACTAATCCACGCAAGAGGAAGCAGTTGACCAAAATTAGAGCTGAAATCAATCAAGCAGAAACCAGAAGTACAGTAGAGCAGATCAACAGGACTAGAAGCTGGTTCTTTGAGGGAATCAATAAAATTGACAAACCACTGGCAAGACTTATCCAAAAGAAAAGAGAAAGGACCCAGATTATTAAAATTATGAATGAAAAAGGAGAGGTCACGACGAGCACCATTGAAATTGGAAGCATTATTAGAAACTTTTATCAACAGCTATATGCCAATAAACTAAGCAATCTGGAAGAGATGGAATCCTTCCTGGAAACCTATAAACTACCAAGATTGAAACAGGAAGAAATTGATTTCTTAAACAGACCAATTAATTATGAAGAAATTGAGTCAGTGATAAACAACCTTCCAAATAACAAAACTCCAGGCCCGGACGGTTTTCCTGGGGAATTCTACCAAACATTCAAAGAAGAAATAATACCTATTCTCCTAAAGCTATTTCAAAAAATAGAAACAGAAGGAAAGCTACCAAACTCATTCTATGAGGCCAATATTACCTTGATCCCTAAACCAGGCAAAGACCTCCTCAAAAAGGAGAATTACAGACCAATTTCCCTAATGAATATGGACGCCAAAATCCACAACAAGATAATTGCTAATAGAATCCAACAGTTCATTAAAAGGATTATCCACCACGATCAAGTGGGATTCATACCTGGGATGCAAGCGTGGTTCAATATTCGCAAATCAATCAGCGTGATACATCATATCAACAAGAAAAGACTCAGGAACCATATGATCCTCTCAATCGATGCTGAAAAAGCATTTGACAAAATACAGCATCCTTTCCTGATTAAAACCCTTCAGAGTTTAGGAATAGAAGGTACATTTCTCAATCTCATAAAAGCCATCTATGAAAAGCCTACTGCAAATATTATTCTCAATGGGGAAAAGCTGGAAGCCTTTCCCTTAAGATCAGGAACACGACAAGGATGCCCACTCTTGCCACTATTATTCAACATAGTACTAGAAGTCCTTTCAACAGCAATCAGACGACAAAAAGGGATCAAAGGTATTCAAATCGGCAAAGAAGAAGTCAAAATGTCTCTCTTCGCAGATGACATGATACTCTATATGGAAAACCCAAAAGAAGCCACTCCCAAACTATTAGAAGTTATAGAGCAATTCAGTAATGTGGCGGGATACAAAATCAATGCTCAGAAATCAGTTGCATTTCTGTACACGAATAACGAGAACGAAGAAAGAGAAATTAGGGTATCCATCCCATTTACAATAGCACCAAAAACCATACATTACCTTGGAATTAACTTAACCAGAGACGTAAAGGACCTTTATTCTAGAAACTATAAATCACTCTTAAAAGACATTGAGGAAGACATAAAAAGATGGAAAGATATTTCATGCTCATGGATCGGAAGAAATAACATAGTTAAAATGTCCATGCTACACAGAGCAATCTACCCTTTTAATGCTATCTCGATCAAAATACTGATGATATTTTTCAAAGAACTGGAACAAATAGTCCTTAAATTTGTATGGAACCAGAAAAGACCCCGAATCTCCAAGGAACTGTTGAAAAGGAAAAACAAAGCTGGGGGCATCACAATGCCGGATTTCGAGCTGTACTACAAAGCTGTGATCACAAAGACAGCATGGTACTGGCACAAAAACAGACACATAGACCAATGGAACAGAATAGAGAGCCCAGAAATGGACCCTCAGCTCTTTGGGCAACTAATCTTTGATAAAGCAGGAAAAAACATCCGGTGGGAAAAGACAGTCTCTTCAATAAATGGTGCTGGGAAAATTGGACAGCTACATGCAAGAGAATGAAACTTGACCACTATCTCACACCATACACAAAAATAAACTCCAAATGGATGAAAGACCTCGATGTGAGACAGGAATCCATCAAAATTCTAGAGGAGAACTAGGCAGCAACCTCTACGACATCGACCAAAGCAACCTTTTTCATGATACATCCCCAAAGGCAAGAGAAACAAAAGATAAAATGAATTTATGGGACTTCATCAAAATTAAAAGTTTCTGCACAGCCAAGGAAACAGTCAGAAAAACTAAGAGGCAGCCCACGGAATGGGAGAAATATTTGCAAATGACACTACAGATAAAGGACTGGTATCCAAGATCTACAAAGAACTTCTCAAACTCAATACACGAGAAACAAATAAACAAATCAAAAAATGGGCAGAAGATATGAACAGACACTTTTCCAATGAAGACATACAAATGGCCAACAGACACATAAAAAAATGTTCAAAATCTTTAGCCATCAAGGAAATTCAAATCAAAACCACACTGAGATACCACCTTATGCCAGTTAGAATGGCAAAAATAGACAAGGCAAGAAACAACAATTGTTGGAGAGGATGTGGAGAAAGGGGATCCCTCCTACATTGTTGGTGGGAATGCAAGTTGGTACAGCCACTCTGGAAAACAGTGTGGAGGTCCCTTAAAATTAAAAATAGTGCTACCCTATGATGCAGCAATTGCACTACTGGGTATTTCCCCCAAAGATACAGATGTAGTGAAGAGAAGGGCCATATGCACCCCAATGTTCATAGCAGCAATGTCCATAATAGCTAAATCGTGGAAGGAGCCGAGATGCCCTTCAACAGGTGACTGGATTAAGAAGTTGTGGTCCATATATACAATGGAATATTACTCAGCTATCAGAAAGAATGAGTTCTCAACGTTTGCTACAACATGGATGGCACTGGAGGAGATAATGCTAAGTGAAATAAGTCAAGCAGAGAAAGACAACTATCATATGATTTCTCTCATCTATGGAACATAAGAACTAGAATGATCAGTAGGGGAAGAAAGGGATAAAGAAAGGGGGGGTAATCAGAAGGGGGAATGAAACATGAGAGACTATGGACTATGAGAAACAAGAGGGCTACAGAGGGGAGGGGGGTGGGGGAATGGGATAGGCCGGTGATGGGTAGTAAGGAGGGCACATATTGCATGGTGCACTGGGTGTTATACACAACTAATGAATCATCGAGCCTTGCATCGAAAACCAGGGATGTACTGTATGGTGACTAGCATAATATAATAAAAAATCATTATAAAAAAAAAGAAGGAGAAATTAGGGAATCCATCCCATTTACAATAGCACCAAAAATCATAATGTTACCTTGGAAATAACTTAACCAGAAACGTAAAGGACCTATATTTTAGAAACTACAAATCACTCTTGAAAGACGTTGAAGAAGACACAAAAAGATGGAAAAATATTCCAGGCTCATGGATTAGAAGAATTAACATAGTTAAAATGTCCATGCTACCCAGAGAAATCTACACTTTTAAAGCTATCTCATTCATAATACCATTGACATTTTTCAAAAAACTATAACAAACAGCCCTTAAATTTGTGTGGAACCAGAAAAGGCCCCTAATCACCAAGGAATTGTTGAAAAGGAAAAACAAAGCTGTGGGCATCACAATGTTGGATTTCAAGTTGTACTACAAAGCTGTGATCACAAAGACAGCATGGTACTGGCACAAAAACAGACACATAGACCAATGGAGCAGAATAGAGAACCCAGAAATGGACCCTCGGCTCCTTGGGCAACTAATCTTTGACAAAGCAGGAAAAAACATCCTGTGGAAAAAAGACAGTCTCTTCAATAAATGGTGCTGGGAAAAGTGGACAGCTACATGCAAAAGAATGAAACTTGACCACCCTCTCACACCATACACAAAGATAAACTCCAAATGGATGAATGACCTTGATGTGAGACAGAAATCCATCAAAATCCTAGAGGAGAACATAGGCAGCAACCTGTATGATATCAGCCACAGCAAACTTTTTCATGACACATCTCCAAAGGCAAGAGAAACAAAAGAAAATTGAACTTTTGGGACTTCATCAATATAAAAAGCTTCTGCACAGCCAAGGATACAGTCAAAAAATCTAAGAGGCAGCCCACGGAATGGAAGAATATATTTGCAAATGATACTACAGATAAAAGAGTGGCATCCAAGATCTACAAAGAACTTCTCAAACTCAATACATAAGAAAGAAATAAACAAATCATAAAGTGGGCAGAAGATATGAACAGACACTTTTCCAATGATGACATACAAATGGCTAACAGACACATGAAAAATATGTTCAAAATCATTAGGCATCAGGGAAATTCAAGTCAAAACCACACTAAGATACCACCTTACACCAGTTAGAATGGCAAAAATTGACAAGGCAATAAACAACAATTGCTGGAGAGGATGTGGATAAAGGGGATCCCTCCTACATTGTTGGTGGGAATGCAAGTTGGTACAGCCACTCTGGAAAACTGTGGAGGTCCCTTAAAAAGTTAAAAATTGAGCTACCCTATGATCTAGCAATTAGACTACCAGGTATTTACCCCAAAATATACAGACGTAGTGAAGAGAAGTGCTATATGCACCTCAATGTTCATATCAGTATTGTCCGCAATAGCTAAATTTTGGAAGGATCCGAGTTGCCCTTCAACAGATGACTGGATTAAGAATATGTGGTCCATATATACAATGGAATATTACTTGGCTATCAAAAAGAATGGTTTCTCAACATTTGCTGCAACATGGACGTCCCTGGAAGAGATAATGCTAAGTGAAATAAGTCAAGCAGAGAAAGATAATTATCATATGGTTTCTCTCATCTATGGAACATAAGAACTTGGATGATCATTAGGAGAAGAAAGGGATAAAAAAGGAGGGGTAATCAGAAGGGGGAATGAAGCATGGAGACTATGGACTCTGAGAAAAAAACTGAAGGCTTCAGAGGGGAGGCAGGTGGTGGAATGGGATAAGCTGGTGATGGGTAGTAAGGAGGGCATTTATTACATGGAGCACTGGGTGTTATAAGCAACTAATGAATCATGGAACTTTACATCGAAAACCAGGGATGTACTGTATGGTGACTAACATCATATAATAAAAATATTATAATAAATAAAAAAATATATGCTAATATAACAGTATTATGCATTTTCCTTAGGTAAAACATATGCATTTGTACTTACAAAACCTTATATACACTTTGCTAAATTTCATACACTCACAGAAGATACTTCATTTATGTAAAACACACACATACAGACAAACTAATAAAATCATAGCCGTAATATACAGTGTAGTAGACAGCATGTGTATACCAGGATGGTGATGATGGTCAAGGAGACTTTATGTTAATTTTGTAATGCTTTAATATTTTACAAAATATAATTTTACCAGAAGTTACTTTAAAAATAAAACTAAAAATACTATTAAAATATATGTATATTTCCATTCTCCCTATTAAGGTTCCAAGCTACCTGTGGCAATATGGACTATGAGTACTTATTTCTCTTAACGCAAAACCTTTCCCAAAGGTTCTTTCTTTTTCTGGGGCTTAACGTTTTATATGTAGCTTTCAGAAGACTAAAACCTTCCCCCCTTTTAACCCCTTATCAAGCCTATGAAGTGATTAAGTGAGAAGGCTCTGGAGACAGCCATCCTGGAATTCAATTATTCAACATGACATCAAGTCTCTGCCACTTCCTAGATATGTACTTTATGTAGGTTACTTAAACCACATTGTGCTTTCAGTCCCCTCCCCTATAAGAAAATAATAATACCTCACTGGCTGTTGTGACGATTACATGAATAAATACATGTTAAATATGTAGAATAGCTCTCAGCACATGGAAGATTTTCAATAAATGTTAGCTAGTATTACTTGTGAAATCTGCATAATTTTGACTAATAGTTCTGACTACTATGTTTTAGTCAAAGGAAACTATTGTTCTTGTTTCTCTGATTCATCTAAATTTTATAAGAAATTTGAGGAATATATTTCTTTCTGAGGCAATGGTTAGATTTAAAAACGTTGTAAGGCAAAAAGTTATGGATGCTGAAAGACTGTGTCAATTTATAACCAAAGCCTAGTTTAGGAGTATAAATATTTTTGATCTCCCCAAACACATCTCACTTGAAATGCTTTTCCTGCTACTTTCCACTATTCCAAATATGTTATGTCTTTCAAGGACAAGTTAAAATCCCACCTTGTCCAGAAAGTCTTCCCTGAATGTATCCTTCATTAATTGCTTTCTCTTCGAAATCTCTAGTTCATTTTTAGTTGGAACCAAACAGTGTAGTTTTTATTTCAATAATGTCTCATATCACTTTTTAGTAATTCAGTGTTTAGTCTTAAGTATGAGGATGAGATATATATCACCTCCCTAATCACCAGGAGTGAGCCATATAACTCACATGGCATATTACCTTCCTTACTAAGCCTAGTGATAAAAAGAAATTGCAGACACATACGGTCTGATTGCCAAGCCTAATGTAAATGAAAGTGATTGTTTAATAGCAAGTTTACTGGGTTCATCACTGAGATCTCTTAGAACTTGGCATAATGTTCTGCACATAATAAATATCTGTTGTATAGAGGCATCAAGGAACAGTAATGCTGACACACTGCAAAAGTATAAAGTGAATCTACTAAAATCTAATGAACTAATGAATACTCAGATTAAAATGGTTGTTTTGGCAAAAGTCATGGTTTAAGGGAAAGAAAATACCTTCACTTTATTAAAACAATAACTTTGTACTGGCTAAATCTTTATCAGAGTGATAACTTTTTAGTAGAATTCATTTTTGAAGCTATCTGGTCTTCGGCATTTATTGATTGGGAGATTTTTTATTTTGGGTTCAATCTCCTTCTTTATTATTGACCTGTTTAGATTTTGTATTCATGATTAAGTCTTGACAAGTTGTGTTTTCTAGGAATTTACTCATTTCTTCTAACTTATCTAATTTGGAAATATAATTGTTCATAATAGTCTCATTATTCTTTGTATTTCTGTGGTATCAGTTATAATGTCTCCTCTTTCATTTATAATTTTATTATTTTGGGTCATCTCTCTTTTTTTGGTGTCTAGCTAAGTTTGCCAACTTTGTTTGTCTTTTCATAAACCAATTCTTTGTTTGCCAATCTTTTATATTTTCCTTCTTGTCCTAATTCATTTATTTCTGCTCTAATCTTTATTTCTTTACTTCTGCTAAGTGAAATAAGCCAGTTATAGAAAGAAAAAGAAAAAGAATGTTTGGTATCATTTATATGGGGAATCTTTTTTAAAAGGCCGATTTTATATGATAATTGTCTTTCTCTGCTTGACTTATTTCACTTACTGTTATACGCAACTAATGAATCATAGAACTTTACATCAAAAACCAGGGATGTACTGTATGGTGACTAACATAATATAATAAAAAATATTATTATAGAAAAAGCCGATTTCAGGAAAACAGAGACTAGAATGGTGGTTTTCAGGGGCTGAGGAAAGAGGGAAATGTGGTTATGTAGACCATGGTTACATATAATCAGTTATAAGAATAAGTTCTGAGATCTACTGCACAGTATAGTGACTATAATATATGATAACATGGTATTGTATACTTAAAAGTTGCTGAGAGTAGACTTTAAGCATACTTACCACACACACAAAAAGTTGACTATGTTAACTATGTGAGGTGATGGCTGGATGTGCTTATTATATTTACATCGGTAATGTTGAAATTCTACAGTGTATCAAATCATCACCTTGCACACTTTAAATATGTGCAAGTAAATTTGTCAATTATTCATCAATGAAGTTAAAAAAACAATCTGTAAGAAAAAAGAGAATAAGTTTTGATCAATAGAGGAAGTTTCTGGAAGTAAGGCTGTTACGTGATAATTTTGATCAACTGAGAAATATTTCTGGAAAGAAGGGCCCTGTTCTGTGATCAGAAATAGGAAAAGTTATCAGTGTAAAATACAGAATCCAAATTCCCATCAATCAAATAAATGACTTAGTACTAAACAAACACTTCATTTCATTACAAGACTGGAGAGAAAAGCAGTGATGTAATTCTTAAATCCATATAACTGTGATTTGCATAAGAACCCTGTAAATTTACTTTTTCTTTCAGTGTTCTCAACTAGAAAAGTAAAAGGAAAAATGTTATAAATTCTGATGACCCTAGGAAAGTCATTTCTATGATATAATGTGTTTGAGGGGCTTTGCAAAATTTAAAGTAATAAATTAAAATAATATATGAACACCAGGGACTTTTCTTAGTATTATTGCACTTTTCACCACTCCCAGCCACATATATACCATTTTATACCATGGCTATGACCATAATTTGGTGCCTAATTACACAGCTTTACATCTGAAATGTATATAAAAATCAAAATAAAAATGATGAAAATGACTTCTTTTTTATGTCTCATAGATCTCTTTCTTTTCTTTTTTTGTTAAGATTATTCATTTATTTGAGAGAGAGACAGACAGAGAGCAGGGGAGGGACAGAGGGAGTGGGAGAATCCCAAACAGACTCCCTGTTGAGCCCAGAGGCCAACACAGGGCTTGATCCCAGGACCCTGAGATCATGACCTGAACCAAAATTACGAGTCATTTGCTCAATGAACTGAGTCACTCAGGCGCCCCAATCTCTTCATTTTCAAAAATATTTTCCTTCTCCTTTTCCATCTGTCTCCTCTCATTTCTCACTCATTCCTCTGCTTCAGTAATTTCATTTCCTTGTAACTCCTCTAACAACTTTTTCCTTTTCTCTCTATATTGTTTCTTCCTCTTCTGCACTCCCCATTTTCATTTTCTCCCTATACTTTTACCTTGTTTGTTGTCACAATCACTGTTTTCTTTGACATCTATCACGACTCTCTCCTGTCTTCCATCCCTAGCATCTGTGTGTGTTTGTCTCTGTTTCTCTGTATCTCTATTTGTCTCTCTGCCTCTGTAACTTTATCTTTTGCTGACTTTTTCTTTAGCACACTCCAAGTACTCTCAAATCTCTCTAATGATAGATTACTCACTAGAAACTGTCATCTAAACTTTTGACATGTTAACTTTTCATCAGTTGGTAGTGTGTCATGGGAATCTCCACTCGTCATAAAGCTACATGCTGTTATTTATGGTTATTTTAAAGAATTTCTCTGTTGGGGGAAAGTTGGATGATGGTGGTAGAGTAGGAGGAACTTAGGCTTGCCTTGTCCCACAATACAAGTAGATAAATATCAAATCACCCTAAATTCCCCAGCAATTGACCTGAAGACTGCCATAACAAACTCCACAACTAAAGATAAAGAAAAGGCCACACTGGAGAAGGTAGGAAGTGCAGAGATGCAGATGGGAGAGAAATGGTTGATGACTGTTGCTGTGGGAAAGGAGTTGCAGTCATGGAGAAGAGTGACAGACAGACTAACACACAGGGGAGTGCACAGGGAAAACACCCCAAAAACAATTGGCTGAAAAGTGAGAAGAGCTGAATTTCATGACTTCTGACAACCAGTAGGGATCAAGGCCTGGAGTTTCAAAGGCCAGCAGGCTTGACTGTGAGAGAGCCCTGAGGGCATTGCACTGCTTTTGGAGAAAAGGCAGGCAAACAACCCAAGGACATACAATGTGGAAACATCAATCTGAAGAGTGCCTAAGACACACAGTGGGGAGATTATTTGTTCATCTCAGAGCACATCCCAGAGAGGCAACATTCACAGACAGACCTCTCTGGGAACAAAGGAACTGGTCAGTACCATTTCCCTACACCACCCCTCAGCACAAGTACAGGGCCATCTGTGGGAAGCCACCCAGCCCCCACACTAGCTACCTAACTTGCTTACACCAAGTCCTGCTGCCACATGCTCTGGTGGAATGGCCATTCCTAGACAAGCTTGCAAGAGTCCCAGAGCAACAGGTCCCTCCCAAGGAAGACCTGTCTTATCCCTGCTCATACTGCATCTCCCAACACTCGATTTTTGTGGCACATCAGTTCAAGCAATGATGGCAACGGGTCTCATTTCATAAACAGATCAGAGCACACCTAGTTAAAATGCACTATATTCAGATCAAGGACCAAACACTGCCCACGACATGTGAAGAGAGCCTCTGCAGATGACTGATCTGAAGGATAAAGTGGCCAGAATAAAACTGCAGGACACACACAGCACACATTGGACATATTCCTGGAAGTACCAAACCCTGAGGAACAGGAGATACAAAATGACAAGGTACAACAGGACCTCTTCATAAGATCATTACACTCAAGAACAGGATACGTAAGCTGACTTTCCTAACACACAGGAGCAGGTAAGAGACTTAGACAAAATGAGAAGACAGAGAAATTTATCCCAAATGAAAGAACAAAACAAGGTCATGGTCAAGATCTAAGCAAAACAGATATAAGCAACATGCCCGATAGAGAATTTAAGGTAATGATCATAAAGACATACACTGAAATTGACAAAAGAGTGGAAGACATAAGTGAGATGCTTAACACAGAGAGAAGGAATAGCATAGCAGAGATAAAAGGATTGGTAAGTTAAATGAAAAACACCTTGTTGGAATGAACAGCAGGCTAGAAGCAGCAGTGGACCTAGTTAGTGACCTAGAAGACAAAGTAGTGGAAAGCAATGAAGCAGAGCAAAAGAGAGAAAAAAAGAATTATGCAAAATAATAATATATTTAGGGAACTCAGTTATTCTATCAAATGAGATAACATTCATATTATAGGAGTCCCAGAAGAAGAAAAGAGAAAAAAAGGCAGAAAATTTATTTGAAAAAAAATAAATGATAACTTCCCTATGTGGGGAAGGAAACAGATATCAAGATCCAGGAGGCACAGAGAGCCTCCACCAAATCAACAAAAACAAATCCACACCAAGACATATTGTAATTAAATTGGCAAAACATAGTAATAAAGACTAAAATTGAAAAAGAGCAAGAAAAAGGAAGACAGTAACTTACAAGGGAAAACCCATAAGGCCAGCAGGGGATTTTTCAGTAGAACTTTGGAAGTCAGAAGTGAGTGACATGACATATTCAAAGTGCTGAATGGGAAAAAACTGCAGCCAAGAATATTCTCTATCCAGCAAGGTTATCATTCAGAATAGAAGGAGAGATAAAGGGGCGCCTGGGTAGCGCGGTTATTAGGCGGCTGCCTTTGGCTCAGGGCGTGATCCCGGCGTTCCGGGATTGAGTCCCACATCGGGCTCCTCCGCTGGGAGCTTGTTTCTTCCTCTCCCACTCCCCCTGCTTGTGTTCCCTCTCGCTGGCTGTCTCTCTGTCACATAAATAAATAAAAAAATCTTTAAAATAAAAAAAAAGGAGAGATAAAGAGTTTCCCAGACAAACAAAAAGTAAAGGAGTTCATAACCACTAAACAAGCCCTGCAAGAAAAACTAAAGGGGACTCTGAGTGGAAAGGAGAGACCAAAAGTCACAGTATGGAAACACAAAAGCAGTAAAAATGAATAGTTCTGTGAAAAACCAGTCAAGGAACTCACAAAATAAAAGGACGTAAAATATGATACCATAAAATATGACACCATATACCTGAAACATGGAGAGGAGTAAAGAATGGATTCAAACTTAAATGACCATCAACTTAATATAGACTGCTATATGAAGAAGAGATTATATACAAACTTATGCTAATTGCATATAAAAATGACTAATAAATAGGCAAATAAAGATAATTAAATCAAAATATATCACTAAAGAAAAACAACAAATTTTGAAAGAGAAAGATAAGAATCAGTGAAAATCTTCAGAAACAACCACAAAACGAGTAACAAAATGACAATAAATACACATCTATAAATAATTACTGTGAATGACAATAGTCTAAACACTTCAATCAAAAGACATAGGGTAACAGAAAGGGTAACAAAACAAGACCCAGCTAGATGCTGCCTGGAAGAGCCTCATTTTACACGTAAGGTCACCTACAGATTGAAAGTGAGATCATGGAGAAATATGTCTCAAGTGAATTGATGTCAAAGGAAAGCCAGAGTAGCAATACTTATTTCAGAAAAATTAGACTTTAAAATGAAGACTGTAACAAGAGACAAAGAAGGACACCATATTATAATAAAGGGAACATCCCAACAAATAGATATAACAATTGTAATTGTTTATATACCCAGTATAAGAGTGCCCAAATGCATAAAACAGTTAATAACAAACATAAAGGAACTCATTGATAAAAATACAACAATAGTAGGAGACTTTAATATCCCACTTACAGCAATGGATGCTTCATCTAAAAAGAGAATCAACAAGGAAACAGTAGATTTGAATGACACATTGGGTGAGAGGGATTTAATAGATATCTTCAGGAATTCCATCCTAAAACAGCAGAGTACACATTTCTTTTCAAGAGCACATGGAACATTCTCCAGAATGGATCACACATTAGCTCACAAACAAACCTCAACAAATTCTACAAAATCAAAATTGTACCACACATGTTTTCTGAACACAATTCTATGAAACTAGGAGTGAACCGTAAGAAAAATTCTGAAAAGTCCACGAATACAAGGAGGTTAAATAACATGCTACTAAATAATGAATGGGTCAACCAGGAAATCAAAGAATGAATTTAAAAGTACCTTGAGAAAGGTGAAAATGAAAACACAGTGGTCCACAACATTTAGCATGCAGCAAAAGTGGTTCATGATGGTAGTTTAAAGTGAACTTTACATTGGAAACCGGGGATGTACTGTATGGTGACTAACATAATATAATAAAAAAACAAAAAAATAAAAACTGAAAAAAATAAAGCAATACAGGCCTACCTCAAGAAGCAAGAAAAAAAAAAAACAAATAAACACCCTAACCTTACACTTAAAAAAGGTATAAAAGAAAACAATGAATGAAACCTAAAACAGCAGAAGGAAGGAAATAATAAAGTTTAGATCAGAAATAAATGATATAGAAGCTACAAAAACAATAGAATAGATCAATAAAAAACTAGCTGGTTCTTTGAAAAAAATCAATAAAATTGATCAACCTCTATCCTGATTTATCTAAAGAGAGAGAGAGAGAGAGAGAGAGAGAGAGAGAAAGTACTCAAATAAAATCACAAATGAGAGAGGAGAAATAACAACCAATACCACAGAAGTATAATCATAAAAGCGTATTATGAAAGACTATGTGCCAACAAATTGGACAAATTAGAAGAAATGGATAAATTCCTAGAAACATATAAACTACCAGAACTGAAACAGGAATAAATAGAAAATTTGAAAAGACCAATAACCAGCAAGGACATAGAAGCAGTAATTCAAAATCTCCCAACAAACAAAATCCAGGACCAGATGGCTTTGGCTTCACAATGAATTTAACCAAATATTTAAAGAAAATTAATGCATAGTCTTCTCAAACTATTTCAAAAAATAGTAAAGGAAAGAAGTCTTCCAAATTCATTCTATGAGGCCAACATTACCCTGATACCAAAATGAGATAGACACCACTAAAAAGAAGTTCAGACCAACATCCATGAACATAGATGCAAAAATCCTTAAGAAAATACTAACAACCTGAATCCAAAAATGCATTAAAAAATGATTCACCATGAACAAGTTAGATTTATTCGTGGGTTGCCAGGGTGGTTCAATATCACAAATCAATCAACATGACACATTACAACAATAAGAGAAAGGGTAAGGAATATATGATCATTTCAATAGACACAGAAAAAGCATATAACAAAGTACAACATCCATTTATGATAAAAATCCTCAAGAAAGTAGGTTTAGAGGGACTATACCTCAACATAATAAAGCCCATATGTAAAAAAACCCACAGCTAACATCATCCTTAATGGGGAAAAACTGAGAGCTTTTCCCCTGAGGTCAAGAACAAGACAGGGATGTGCACTCTCACCACTGTTATTCACAATGGTACTGGAAGTCCCAGCCATAGCAATCAGACAACAAAAAAGAAATAAAAGAAATTCAAAGCAGCAAGGAAGAATTAAAACTTTCATTTTTGCAGATGACATGAAACTCTATATATACATAAACCTGAAAGACTCCACCAAAGAACTGCTAGAAGTCATAAGATACAAAATCAATGTACAGAAACCAATTGCATTTCTATACACCAATAATGAAGCAGCAGAGAAAGAAACTAAGGAATCAATTTCATTTACAATTGCATCAAAATAAGATATTTTATACAATAAGATGTTTTTATAATGAATAAATTTAATGAAAGAGGTGAAAAACCTCTACTCTGAATACTATAAAACACTGATGAAATAAATTATAGGGGACACAAAGAAATGGAAAGACATTCCATGCTGATGGATTGGGAAAACAAATACTATTAAAATGTCTATACTACCCAGAGCAATCTCCACATTTAATGCAATCCCTATCAAAATACCAACAGCATTTTTCACAGATTAAGAACAAAAAAATTCTAAAATTTGTGTGGAACCACCAAAGACCCTGAATAGCCAAAGCAATCTAGAAAAATAAAAGCAAAGCTGGAGGCATCACAATTCTGGACTTCATGTTATACTTTAAAGCAGTAATAATCAAAACAGTGTGGTACTGGCACAAAAACAGACATATTGTTTAATAGAACAGAATAGAAAACACAGAAATAAACCCACAACTGTATGGTCAATTAATCTTCAACAAAGCAGGAAAGAATATCTAATGGGGGTAAAAAAGAGTCAACCCCCCAAAACAAATATTCCAATTAAAAAAATGGGCAGAAGACATGAACAGACATTTCTCCAAAGAAAGCGTATTGGTGGCCAACAGACTCAGGGAAATGCAAATCAAAAGTACAATGAGATATCACCACACACCTGTCAGAATGACTAAAATCAATAGCAGGTGGTGGTGAGGATGTGGAGGAAAAGAAACACTCATGCACTGTTGGTAGGGATGCAAAATGGTGCAGCCACTCTGGGTAACAGTATAGAGGTTCCTCAGAAAGGTAAAAATAGAACTACCCTATAATCTAATTACAATACTGGTTATTTACCCAAAGGAAAAAAAATCCACTAATTAAAAAGGATACATGCACTCCTATCTTCAGAGCAGCATCATTTACAATAGCCAAGATGTGAAAGCAGCCCAAATGTCCATTAATGTCCTTTAACGGATAAAGAAGGGGTGGCACAGCATTGATCTACTTGTACATAATTATATTTCCTTCATAGTACTTTATGTATCAATTTTGCACAAATCAGTTTTTTACAAAAATCTTCTTTGATCCCATTTCTATTTTCAGTCAGTACTACCTCTTCAGTTATGAGTCTATTACCTCTTGTGTATGTTTCACTTCCATACTCCAATGACTGTGTAAACTACTTTTCAAAACACCCACTACATTACACTATAATTTGGAATATGTGATTAACTTGTTCATCTCTTTCTTTTAAAAAAATCTTATTCTTGCTCACTTTGAAAAGTATGAATTTTTAGCTGATTTCATGTGAAAAATTTTACATTATTTTGTTTATTTAAAATCTATACCAATTCCTCTATGATGTCCTTTATGATTAGAGAGCAATGAAAATTGTGCATATATTCCTAAGGAGAGTGATCACAATTTTGTTTATGGATAATATTGTTTTATTACCATATAAGAACAATGAGCATTTTGTTGTCTTTATTGTTACAGCAACACATTAAATCATTGTCTGAACAAAAGAGGTGGCATTTGTGTGTGTGTGTGTGTGTGTATTTTTTTATTGATACATGGAATTTAAGAAATTAAAGAAACAAGCAAAGAGAAAAAGAAGAGAGAGACAAATCAAGAAATCAACTCTAATAGAGATCAAACTGCTGGTTACCAGAGGGGAGGAGGGTGGGTGGGTGGGCGGGTGAAATATGTTATGGTGATTAAGGAGTGTACTTGTCATGATGAGCAGTGAGTGATGTATGGAATTGTTGAATCATTATATTGTACACCTGAAACTAATATAAGACTGTATGTTAACTGGAATTAAAATAAAACAGAAAAAAATAATTTCTCTGTAACAAAAAATAACTTTTTGGCCATGTTAGTGACACTTTAAATGGAGTTGCTCTACTTGTTACAGCAGCAAGATGGGAAATAATTCCCCAGGCTGAATCAAGTCATTCAGAAAAACTGGTTCAGAGGATTGAGTAAACACTAAGAAATTACGATTCTAGACAGTTATGCTTTGTTTTCTTTTTTCTATGACATCTAACTGTAGTGGAAAGCTGGGTGGCCTGGATTTATTCTCCGCTTGTACACTAACTTTTTAAATTTTTTTAAAGACCATGGAACTTTCACTTAATAGCAAATACGTTTCAATCCCCGTCTGATAAGTAAGGAGTAAGAATCCCTGGAAACCAGACTCACATCCAGTCTCTTAAGAGCAAATAAGATAGTGGGTATGAAAGTATTATAAGAAAGCATAAAAGCTTATATTTAAAGGTTTATATTCTTATTTTCTCAGGTGGCTTACTCATCTGAGTATGGGTCTAGGATCCTTACCTAAAAACTTAAGGTTTACCATCATAAAAACTGAATGAAAGGATTCTGAAATGGGGCTAATAGTGACCTCTGAACTGATCATTACTTCCAAGCCTGAATCCACACCCAAGGGTGGGGAATGCTGATATTCTCCATGATGACTTTAACTTGGATGAATTGGCTGATGGTTAGTAAATGGCTTCCTTAAACTGATACTGGAAAGGAAATAACCCTTAATTTTTTTTCTTCCTTTCCATTTTTCTGTTGTCATCATCAAAACAACAATTATACACCTTCTTTTTCCTGGTTCCATGTCAAGCCTGGTACACATATAAGTTCCCTCTGATCACTTACAACCTAAGACAAACAGCACAAAGCAGTGTTGTTTTTTATTGGCATTCAAAACTAAAAAGGAACAATGTAATGACTCAACAAATCTATACATTTATCACTGCTCATCAAGATAAGTGAATTCTTAAAAAAAAAGATATGCAATCTTTTAATCCCCTTTATCTATTTTACTCATCCCCTGACCAATCTTTCCTCTGGTAACCACTGGTTTGTTCTCTGTATTTAGGAGCCTAGCTATTTGGGGGGAGGAGGTATCCTTTTTCCTTGCTTGTTGATTTGTTGTATCATTATACTGTACCCCTGAAACTAATATAATATTTTATGTTAATTATACTTGAATTAAAAATAATTATGAATTAAAAATAATTATAAATTAAAAATAAAGTGAGTAAGTCATGGGATTGTAATTTTCAGCATGGTTAACAACGTTATATTACATATTTGAAAATAGCTAGGAAAGCAGAACTTGAATATTTTCATCATAAGAAAAAAATTTTGTAACTATGTATGGTGATGTATATTAACTAGACTTACGGTGGTAACCATTTTGCAATATATACAAATATCAAATTACTAAATTATACACTTAAAATTAATACAATGTAATGTCAATTATACCTCAATAAAAAGTTAATAATGTTAACAATAATAATTAATAAAAATAAACACAAATGAGAGAAGCAACATGGCTTAGTGAAAAGGACTAGGACTTTAGGTACTAAGTTTCTAGTTCTGGTGGAATATTTTTTTCTTTTTAAGTTTTTTTTTTAATTCCATTTAGTTAGTATACAGTGCAATATTAATTTCAGGTATACAATTCAGTAATTCGACACTTCCATACAACACTCGGTGCTCATCACAAGTATGTTCCTTAATTCCCACCACCTATTTAACCCATCCTCCCACCGAACTCTCCTCTGATAACCTTCAGTTTGTTCGCTATAGTTAAGAGTCTGTTTTTTGGTTTGCCTCTCCCTTTTCCCCCCGTGATTGTTTTGTTTCTAAAATTTCACATATGAGTGAACTTATATGGTATTTGTCCTTCTCTGACTGACTTATTTCACTTAGCATAATACTCTCTAGCTCCATCCATATTATTGTAAATGTCAAGATTTCCTTCTTTTTGATGGCTGAGTAATATATATATATATATATATAATCACTTTTTTATACATTCATCACTTGATGAATATATATATATATCACTTTTTTATCCATTCATCACTTGATGGACACTTGGGCTGTTTCCATAATTTGGCTATTATAAATAATGCTGTTATAAACAATGGGGTGCATGTATCCCTTTGAATTAGTGTTTTTGTATCCTTTGGGTAAATACCTAGTAGTGCAATTGCTGGACTGTAGGGTAGTTTATTTTTAACTTTTTGAGGAACTTCCGTATTATTTTCCAGAGCGGTTGCAGCAGTTTGCATTCCTGCCTACAGTGCAGGAGGGTTCTCCTTTCTTTGCAATCTTGCCAACATCTTTTGTTTCTTGTGTTGTTGATTTTAGTCATTCCAACAGGTGTGAGGTGATATCTCATTTTAGTTTTGATTTGTATTTCCCTGATGATGAGTGATTCTATACTTGATGCATAAAGTAGAGCCATTCCTATTATCTTTCTGAGCCTTGGTTTCCCCACTATAAGATAAGAAAGTGAGACCAGATTATCTAAAAGCCCCTTCAGTCTGGATTGCCATGATTTAATGATCAGGCATTTTAGTTAAACTTTTTTTTTTTAATTTTCTTTTCAGATCCTGATGTCTTCCTATAGTAAAGTTGTAATGACTTTTTTCCCCTAGAAAATGATGGAGATACCTTCCTGTTCTGCCAAAATAAAGTAACCCCATTCCTTAGAGATGTTCTCACTTACAACTATAAAATCCTGGACGCAACAACAAACAGGCATAGGAAGGGTCTAAAGAGTGTGGGGGGAAAAGAAGGTTTCCTAAGGACCATGGGACTTGAGTAACACCACAGGACATGATGGTGTATTTCCGTTTGCTGATTGCCTCCCACATATCTTATATAAAGCCCTCCAGAAAGGAGAATTCTACAGTGAACCACCAACAGGGAGACAAAAGCAAAACAAACAAACAAAAACTTCAAGGAAAGTTTGTTTTTCATAGCTAAAGGATCTAGGAAAGTGTGGACTAACAACAGAAAGTATTTCTGGCAATTCCCATCCTACTCTAGTCAAACATGAATGAAAAAAAAAACTGCAGTCATATCCACCATCTGATCTTTAAACCTACTTCATTTCCTCCACCCTCATCTCAAGGAAATAAAGGGCACTATCTCCCACTGGGTGATGTCAGCATGGCCAAGCAGGAAGTTCATCTCTCATTCCCTATACATGGAGCTAATAGTCTCCCACCTGGCAGCGGCAGAAGTGCTGGGATTCCCTTACTTCGTTGTGCAGGAGGGACACAGAAGGGAATGGATCTTCCACCCCTGACTGAAGGAAGCAAGCAGACAGTGCCCCTATTCTTCCGCCAGGGTAGTGTCAGTGGATCCATCTAGAAACTGTTAGCTAAATGAAAGCATGCAGTGATAAAATGAACGTCCACTTCTACCCAGAAGCAATAAGACTTAATGAGGTCATCATTAGACTTTACCCTCAGCCCAACCCCAGAGGAAGGAAGCTGAGCCTCCATACCCACCCAACTTCAATAAGGCAGAACAAAATAGTATATACTGGGGCTCGTAAGCACTCCTTTTTCCTCCCAGTCCCAGTGAAGCCCAGTGGGGAGCTGAATCTACACTCCTAGATAGCATTGAGGAAGCACAATAGGGTGGTGGAGGGTTGGATGGTGATTAACAAGCTGAAAATGAATTAGAAAATAATTCCATTTATACTGTAATTGAAAAGAAAAAAAATAGGAATAAATTTAACAAAAGAGCAAATCATATTCTTAAATAAAAATTTACTTAAAAAATTAAGAAGGCCTAAATTAATGGAAAGACATCTAATGCTCTTGGATCATAATATTTAATATGGTACAATGGCAATACTCTCCCAAATTGACCTCTATCAAAATCTGAGCTGGCTTCTTTACAGTTACTGAAAGCTGATTCTAAAATTTATATGGAAATTTAGGGAACTCCCCCCCCCCAAAAAAAAAACATCTTGAAAGAGAAGAACAAAGTTGATGAAGTTATGCTTACCCATTTCAAAATTTACTACTAAACTACAATAATCAAGACTGGGACATACTGGTGTAGGATAGATCAATGGAATAGAATTAAGAGTGCAGTGATAAACTCATATCTATATGGCCACTTGACTTCCAACTGGGTATCAAGAAGATTCAATGCGGAAAGAATAATATTTACAATAAAAGGTGCTGGGACAACTGGATATTCAAATGCAAATGAATTAATTTGATACTCTACCTTGCACTGTATACAAAAATTAACCAAAAATAAATTTTAAAAAAACCTAAGTGTAACAGCTAAAACTATTAAACCTCTAAAAAAATGCACTTAAATCTTGGATAGGTCAACAGTTTCTTATATATGACACCAAAAGCACATGGGATAGGCTGGTGATGGGTATTAAGGAGGGCACATATTGTATGGTGCACTGGGTGTTATATGCAAGTAATGAATCATGGAACTTTACATCAAAAACTAAGGATGTACTGTATGGTGACCAACATAATATAATAAAAAACATTATTAATAAAAAAAAGCACATGAGAAAAAAGAAAAAAATAGATAAATTTGACTTAATTAAAATGAAAACATTTTCTGTTTTTCAAAGGGTATCATCAAGAGAGTGAAAAGATAACCCACAGAGTGGAAGAAAATCTTTAGCAAATTACATTTCCAATAAAGGACTTGTATCTAGAATATTAAATAAAGATTATTAATAAAAAATTACAACTCAAAAATAAAAAGACTAAAAGAAACATAATGTAATAAAACATGGGCAAAAGATCTGGACAGGCATTTTTCCAAGGAAGAATGCCAACAAGCACATGAAAAAATGTTCAACATCACTGGTCATCAGGAAAATGCAAGTCAAAATCACAATGCAATGAGCTACTACTTCACACTCTCAAGGATGGTAACAACAACAAAAACAACAACATAACAAGTGTTGGCAGGATGTGGAGAAACTGGAACACTCATATATAGCTGATGGTAATATTAACTAGTGCAGCCACTATAGATAACAGTTTGGGAGTTACTAAAATAGTGAAAGATCAAGTTACCAATAATCAAGCTATCCCATTCCTAGATATATGCCCAAGAGAAGAGAAAACACACACCCACACAAAAACTTGTACATGATTGTTTGTAGTAGCATATTATTATTAATACCCACGCCCCCCCAAATAGAAACAACTTAAATGTGCATCAGCTGATAAATGAGTAAAAACAACGTGGTCTATTTATACAATGGAAAATTACTAAAGTAGAAAAAGGAAAGGAGTACTGATGCATGTTACAACATGTATGAATCTTGAAAGCATTATGCTAAGTGAAAGAATCCAAAAAGTCAAAGGACCATATCATACAGTATGATTCCATTTATGTGAAATGTCCAGAATAGGGAATTCATAGAGATAGCAAGTAGATTACTGGTTGCTTAGGCCTTTTGGGTTGGAGTAAATGCTAATTGGTAATGAAAATGTGAAATTGATTGTCATGATATTCATGTATCTCTATGAATATACTAAAATATCACTGACTTTTACACTTTAAATGGTCAATTATATATTTAAATTATATATGATTAAAGGTATTACTTAAAAAGTTAAAATTTAAAGAAGTTAAAATAAATGAAAATGAAAATCACTTTATCAAAATATGTGGAATATATATCTGAAGCAATGCTCAGAGATAAATTTATAGCATCAATGCTTACATTAGAAAATAAGAAATGTTTCAAGTATGAAACTAGAAAAAGGCAAAATAAACACAAAGTAAACAGAAAGACAGAAATCTTATGGGAAAAGTCAAAACTAAATAAAATTTAAAACAAAAAATAATAAAGAAAACCAATTAAATAAAGAGCTGGTTTTTCAAAAAATTGATAAAACTGTAAACCTTCAGCAAGACTGGCAAAGATTAAAAGAAAGAAGACACAAATCAGTTCATGATAAGTAAAATGAGATATTTCTACAAATCTTACTGGCATAAAGATGATAATAAAGGAATACTACAAACAACTCTACACATGTATATTTGATAACTTAGATTGAATGAACTGAGTTATTGATAAATACAACTACTAAAACTCATTCAAGATGAAGTAAAGACTTGAATAGTCCTGTACTCATTAAGGAAACTGAATTTGTCTTTAAAATTCTCCTTGAATCAAATCTCCAGGCTCAGATTATTTCACTGAAGAATTTTACCAAATGATTAAAGAATAATTAACACAAATTTTATAAAATCTCTTTTATAAAATAGGAAAGGAACACTTCCTAACTCATGTATCCTAGTATCCTAGTATCAACTTGATCCTAAACAAGATGAAAACAGTACAAAAAGAAAGCAAAAGAGAGAGAGCTGAAGTGAGAGCAAGAAAAAGAGGAAGGAAGGAAGAGAGAGAGAGAAAGAAAGAAGGAAAGAAAGGAAAGAATGCTATAGAGCAGTCTCTTTCATGTTCTTCAAGGTCAAAATATAAGTAAATAAAGAAAACCTGGGGGGATAACAAGCACCTTCCAACATTGTGGGTTGCTTTATCTCATGCCACAGGAATTGAAGGGAAATCTGTGGGGCTCAAACACTGGATATCTGTGATAGAAATGTGGGGGTGCAACAACCAGCACATGGATCTTAGCAGACTGAGTTCATACCAGCAGTGCCCAAGTAGTAATGACAACCAGCAGCTTTGCTCATCTACAAAATCAAGTTCTGGCACAGTTGGCAGAGAACATAACAGGTATGGATCTGCCTGTTTTAGATCCTCAAATGAGGATTTTTTCTAGCCCTAGAGAATGGTTTGCCCACACCCAGGAAATGAGCTGAGTCACAGCTCCACCTGCTGTAGAGAGTGTCTCCCAAACACATCTGACCAGAAGGGTTGGTGGGAATAGCTGGATGTTGTGTAGTCCAATCAAGCCAAGAGATGGGTGGGCAAAGCTAATCATCCCCAAAGCAAAGGCAATGCAGGGTGTGGAAAGTTACTCTGCTATTCGTAAACAGAGAAATTAATTATTAGCCAAGATTGAGGGTAGTTCTTTGCCACTTCCAAAGTGTAAAACCTGTTTGGAAAATTGAGAGTTGCTTTGAGTGACCAATCCCCCTACCATCTATTCAAGAGAGCTAAGACATAGCTCCAGTTTTTGTGGCTCCCAGCCCCATCTGACCTGAAAGGATGATCAGAACACCTGGAAACTATGTGGCCCAGTGGTCCTCCAGAAAAGAGATAGGCAGGCTGAGCCGATTGACATCACAGCAAAGCCAGTACTGAGCAGTGAATGTCTCTGTGTATACTCTATGCACACACAAATAAGGGGTTAATTCATAGCCAAGGTTGAGGGTAGCTTCTGGACCCTCCCAACAAGAGAGCCTGTTTGGAAATTGAGAGTTGTCTGGAGTGACCCCTTCCCACCGTGTCTCAGCTCCATTGTTGTGGCTCCTGATTTCATTTGCCCAGAAGCACTGGTGATAACATCGGGAAGTTGCAGTCCAGCAGTGCTAGAATTAACCGAAAGACAGGCAGATAATATTATTTGCAGAGCAAAGCCAGTAGACATATTTGACAAAGGAATTGGGAACATAAGTTGACTTAGGACCAAAAAAAGAGCTCTACTGGCTTTAGAGCTACTTCTCCCACTGCACCCAGGCAGGGAAACTAATTTATAGCTGGTTCATTACTGAATACAGCCTCCAGCATGCCCAGCCAGGGAACCTAGCCAGAGCACACTGTAAGCTGTCACCTATCCACCAGCCCTGCTTACAGTGGCACTTGAACACAGACCACATCCTGTGTCTTTTCTTATCTACAAAGCAAAACTAGTGGCTTCACTTGACCAGGATGTTTGGCACACATTCTGGATGGATTTGGGTCCCCAAACAAGAAGGTTTACAGGGCCTGGGTACCTACTGCTGCATTGCCAGGACAGACACTCTAATTCATAGCATCATTAATTACTGAATATAGTACACAGTCCTAACCATCTAATAAGCCTGACCAAAAAAATTCAGGCACCTATGGGGCCCATTATACTGGCTCACATGCAAAGGGAAGCAAGACAGCAGTTCTAATCCAAATATTCTCAGCCAGTGGCACATCTATCTATCCCCACGTCAGAACTAGAACAGTCACCTCACCCAGAAATAGACCATAATAGCAAGCTTCACCTGCACAAAAGAGGCTTCACCTGCACATTACTAACAGACATGCAAAGAAACCTAAACTGAGATGACTGGTGAGGATCTAAATCTTCCAAAGAAAATCTCTCAAGTCTGGAAGAGAAACCTGATTACTCAAATGCCCAGATACCAATGTAAGGAATTAAAGATCAGGAACCTGAAAAAAGATGATGGAGTAGGGGACCCCTTTTTCAGCTGGTCCCCTGAGTCGAGTTGGATATGTACCATCCTGAAAACCCACAGAATCAGCCTGAGATGCAGGAAGATACAACTGGATCTCTACAAACGAACATCTCCAGCGCTGAATATTGAGGTATAAAGTGGGGAGCCGTGAATCCACTCACAGATATCAGAAGATAAATGGAAGGGGGAGGGAGCTGCCATGCTCGGGTGCCTGGAAGCAGTAGCCACCTGCACTGGGGAGTGGGCTGGACTCGCGGACTGGCACCCGTGAGAAAGCAGACTGAGAGCATGAGCCCAAAAATGTGCGTGGCCAGACTGAAAACCAGAGCTCTGGAGCACTCACTGGAACCACACTGAAACTGGGAGCTCAGGAGCATGCGTGGGAACCAGGGGTGGCTGGCGGTGTTAGAAGCACAAAGGACAGAGATGTGCTGGCCCTGGAGGTGAGGGCTGGGACACGGGCTGTAGGGCGCACAACCTGGGACGCTGCAGGGTTTTTGGCAGCACTGACAGAAACAGAGTTAAAGTGTCCAGGAGAGCTCAGTGGAGAGTGGACTGTGAACTCTCTGTTCTGAGATAGAGGCTAGGATACGGCCATTGCTGCTCTGACTCTCAGAAGAGCCACAGAAAACCACCAGGGAAAGCTGCCAGAAACAAAAGCCTGGAAATACTGGCTCATGTTGTGCCCATCCCCATCCCCCCTCGCAGGGGACAGGGTGACTCTCCCCAAACAGGGTTGCCTGGATATCAGGGTGGCAGTCCCCTTGCCCAGCAGGCAGGCTGAAAAATCAATAAGCCCACATCCCTAAGGTCCCTATAAAACAAGGGCACACTGCCTGGGTCCTGGTCAATAATTTGGGCTCTGGGCAACCCCACAACCTCTCTTCATCAGAATGACTAGAAGGAGAAATCCCCCCCCAAAGAAAAGATGAGTCTGTGGCCTCTGCCACAGAACTGATGGATATGGATATAACCAAATTGTCAGAAATGGAGTTTAGAGTAACAATGGTCAAGATGATGTGTAGACTTGAAAAAAATATTAATGAAAATATTAATGAGAATATAGAATCTCTAAGGGCAGCAATGAGAGCAAATCTGGCAGAAATTAAAAATGCTGTGAATCAAGCGCAGTCAAAACTAGATGCTCTGACAGCCAAGATAAATGAGGCAGAAGAATGAATTAGTGAATTGGAGGACGGGATGGTAGAAGAGAAAGTTAAAACAGAAACTTGGCTCAAAAAAATCCAATCTCTCAAATCAAAACCACCTTGAGATACCACCTTACACCAGTTAGAATGGCAAAAATGGACAAGGCAGGAAACAACAAATGTTGGAGAGGATGTGGAGAAAGGGGATCCCTCTTACACTGTTGGTGGGTATGCAAGTTGGTACAGCCACATTGGAAAACCGTGTGGATGCCCCTTAAAAAGTTAAAAATTGAGGTACCCTATAATCCAGCAATTGCACTACTGGGTATTTCCCCCAAAGATACAGACATAGTGAAGAGAAAGGCCATATGCACCCCAATGTTCATAGCAGCTTTGTCCACAATAGCTAAATCATGGAAGGAGCCAAGATGCCCTTCAACAGATGACTGGATTAAGAAGATGTGGTCAATATACAGAATGGAATATTACTCAGCCATCAAAAAGATCGATTACACAACATTTGCAGCAACTTGGACGGGACTGGAGGAGATTATGCTAAGTGAAATAAGTCAAACAGAGAAAGACAATTATTATACGGTTCCACTCATTTATGGAACATAAGAAATAGGAAGATCGGAAGGAGAAGGAAGGGAAGAACGAAGCAGGGGTAAACAGAAGGGGGATGAACCATGAGAGACAATGGACTCTGGGAAGCAATCTGAAGGTTTCAGAGGGGAGGGAGGTGGGGGATTGTGATACGCCGGTGATGGGTATTAAGGAGGGCACATATTGCATGGTGCGCTGGTTTTATATGCAAATAATGAATCATGGAAGATTGCATCAAAAACTGGGGATAAACTGTATGGTGACTAATATAACAAAATAAATATTATTAAAAATTAAAAAAAAAGATTGATGCAGATGAGCAGAAAGAGATGGAGATGAATGATGGAGAGAGGAGACTTACTAGATGATGTTAGGAATGGTTGGATGGATGGATGGATGGATGGATGGATAAATAGGCAAGTAGATACAAAGAGAGGTATAGATGGATCAATAGAGATAAATGAATAGTTATAACATGCAAATATCTCCAAGTTACACAGTTAATTGAGAAAAGCATAATGCATAAAAATGTAGTATAACCATGTAATGTAACCACATATGTACAAAAGATGAATATTTAAATAAAACTCAAACTCCTAAAAAAAGAATCCATTCTCAAGAATGTAGGTTATGGGAGATTACTAACTCAATGAAACACTCCAGTGTCAGAATCATAGGCATCCCCCAGGGGATGGAGAAAGAGAGAGGTCTAGAAGAGATATTTGAACAAATTGTAGCTGAAAATTTCCCTAATCTGTCAATGGAAACAAGCATTCATGTCGAAGAGGCAGAGAGGACCCCTCCCAAGTTCAACCACGGCAAACCTACACCACATCACGTCATAGTGTAATTTGCAGATATTAGATCCAAGGTTACAGCATTGAAAGTGGCCAGGGCAAAAAGATTTCTCATGTACAGAGGAAAAAAATATCAGAATAATGTCAGACCTGTGTACAGAGACAAAGCAGGCTAGGAAGGGGTGGCTGCATATTTTCAAAGCTCTATCCGAGAAGAACATGCAGCCAAGGATAATTCATCCAGCAAGGCTGTCATTCAGAATTGATGGAGAGATAAGGACCCTCCAGGATTGGCAGAAACTGACTGAATTCATAACCAAAAACCAGCTCTGCAGGAGATATTAAGGGGGGATCTATAAAACTAAAAAGACCCCAAGAGTGCTACAGAACAGAAAGTTACAATCTATAGAAACAAAGACTACACAGGCAACATGACATCTTTAAAATTATATCTCTCAATAATCACTCTCAATGTGAATGTCCTAAATGCTCCCATAAAATGCCACAGGTTTGCAGATCGGATAAAAAGACACGACCCATTCATTTGCTGTCTACAAGAGACTCATTTTGAACCTAAAGATACATCCAGACTGAAAGTGAAGGGATGGAAAACCATTTTTCATGCCAAAGGACCTCAAAAGAAAGCTGGGGTAGCAATTCTCATATCAGACAGATTGGATTTTAAACTAAAGACTATGTAGTTAGAGATATAGAAGGACACTATGTTATTCTTAAAAGATATATCCAACAAGTGGATATAACAATTATAAATATCTATGCCCCCAACAGGGGAGCAGCTAGATAGACAAGCCAAATCTTAACCAGAATAAAGAGACATATAGATAATAATATGTTATTAGTAGGGGACCTCAACACTCCACTATCAGCAATAGACAGATCACGTAAGCAGAAAATCAACAAAGAAACAAGAACTTTGAATGCCATACTAGACCAGATGGACCTCATAGATATATACAGAACACTACACCCCAGAATAACTGAATACTCATTCTTTCCAAATGCACATAGAACGTTCTCCAGAATAGACCATTTACTGGGTCACAAAACAGGTCTCAACCAATACCAAAAGACTGAGATTATTCCCTGCATATTCTCAGAGCACAATGCTTTGAAATTGGAACTCAATCACAAGGAAATATTTGGAATATACTCAAACACTTGGAAACTAAGAACCATCCTTCTTAAGAATAATTAGGTAAATCAGGAAATTAAAAATCAATTTAAACAATTTCTGGAGAACAATGGGAATGAAAACACATCGGAAAAAAACATATGGGACACTGCAAAGGCGACCCTAAGGGGAAAATACATAGCCATCCAAGCCTCACTCAGAAGAATAGAAAAATCTAAAATGCAGTTTTTATATTCTTACCTCAAGAAACTGGGGCTGGAACAGAAGAACAGGCCTAACCCATGCATGAGAAAGCAGGTGATCAGGATTAGAGCAGAGATCAATGAATCAGAAACCAAGAACAGAAGAGAAGATCAACAGAACTAGAAGCTGGTTCTTTGAAAGAATAAATAAGATCGATAAGCCACTGGCCAGATTTATTCAAAAGAATAGAGAAAGGACCCAAATTAATAAGATTATGAATGAAAGGGGAGATGTCTCAACCATAATGAAAGAGGAAGGTTCATTAGAAACTTTTATCAACAGCTTTATGGCAATAAATTAAACAACCTGGAAGAAATGGATGCCTTCCTGGAAACCTATAAACTACCAAGACTGAAACAGGAAGAAATTAATTATTTAAACAGACCGATTAATTATGAAGAGCTTGCAGCAGTGATCAGAAAACCTCCCCCAAAACAAGAGTCCAGGGCCTGACAGATTCCCCAGGGAATTCTACCAAACATTCAAAGAAGAAATAATACCTATTCTCCTAAAGCTGTATCAAAAAATACAAACAGAAGGAAATCTACCAAACTCATTCTATGAGGCCAATATTACCTTGATCCCCAAACCAGGCAAAGACCCCATCAAAAAGGAGAATTACAGACCGATATCCCTGATGAATATGGACGCCAAATTCACAACAAGATCCTAGCGAATAGGATCCAACAGTACATTAAAAGAATTATCCATCATGACCAAGTGGGATTCATCCCTGGGATGCAATGGTGGTTCAACATTTGCAAATTGATCATTGTGATAGATCATATCAACAAGAAAAATGTCAAGAACCATATGATCCTCTCAATTGATGCAGAAAAAGGATTTGACAAAACACAGCATCCCTTCCTGATTAAAACCCTTCAGAGTGTAGGGATAGAGGGTACATTCCTCAATCTCATAAAAACCATCAATATAAAGCTTACAGCAAATATCATTCTCAATGGGGAAAAGCTGGAAGCCTTTCCCTTAAGATCAGGAACACGACAAGGATGTCCACTCCCGCCATTATTATTCAACATAGTTATTAGAAGTCATTCAAAAGCAATAAGACAAAAAAAAGGGATAAGAGATATTCAAATTGGCAAAGAAGAAGTCAAACTGTCTCTCTTCACAGATGACATGATACTCTACATGGAAAACCAAAAGAATCCACCCCCCAAACTACTTGACTTATAGAGCAATTCAGTAATGTGGCAGGATACAAAATTAATGCTCAGAAATCAGTTGCATTTCTATACACGAACAATGAGACTGAAGAAAGAGAAATTAGGGAATCCATTCCATTTACAATAGCACCAATAATCATATGTTATTAGGGAATCCATTCCATTTACAATAGCACCTAAGTCATACATTATCTGGGAATTAACCTAATCAGAGACGTAAAGGAACTGTATTCTAGAAACTACAAATCACTCTTGAAAGACATTGAAGAAGACAGAAAAAGATGGAAAAATAGTCCATGCTCATGGATAAGAAGAATTAACATAGTTAAAATGTCTATGCTACCCAAAGCAATCTACACTTTCGATGCCATCCCAATCAAAATACCAATGACATTTTCCAAAGAACTGGAACAAATAGCCCTTAAATTTGTGTGGAACCAGAAAAGGCCCCGAATCGCCAAGGGATTGTTGAAAAGGAAAAACAAAGCTGGGGGTATCACATTGCCGGATTTCAAGCTGTACTACAAAGCTGTGATCACAAAGACAGCATGGTACTGGCACAAAAACAGACACATAGACCAATGGAACAGAATAGAAAACCCAGAAATGGACCCTCGGCTCTTTGGGCAACTAATTTTTGACAAAGGAGGAAATAACATCCAGTGGAAAAAAGACAGTCTCTTCAATAAATGGTGCTGGGAAAAGTGGACAGCTACATGCAAAAGAATGAAACTTGACCACCCTCTCACACCATACACAAAGATAAATTCCAAATGGATGAAAAACCTCAATGTGAGACAGGAATCCATCAAAATCCTAGAGGAGAGCATATGCAGCAACCTCTACAACATCAGCCACAGCAACTTTTTTCATGACACATCTCCAAAGGCAAGAGAAACAGAAGAAAAACGAACTTGTGGGACTTCATCAAGATAAAAAGCTTCTGCACAACCATGGAAACAGTCAGAAAAACTAAGAGGCAGCCGACGGAATGGGAGAAGATATTTGTAAGTGACACTCCAGATAAAAGACTGGTATCCAAGATCTACAAAGAACTTCTCAAACTCAATACAAATAATCAAATCAATAAATGGGCAGAAGATATGAACAGACACTTTTCCAGTGAAGACATACAAATGTCTCTAACAGACACATGAAAAAATGTTCGAAATCATTAGCCATCAGGGAAATTCAAATCAAACCACACTAAGATACCACCTTATACCTGTTAGAATGGCAAAAATTGACAAGGCAGGAAACAACAAATGTTGGAGAGGATGTGGAGAAAGGGGATCCCTCCTACATTGTTGGTGGGAATGCAAGTTGGTAGAGCTACTTTGGAAAACTGTGTGGAGGTCCCTCAAAAAGTTAAAAATTGAGCTATCCTATGATCCAGCCATTGCACTACTGGGTATTTACCCCAAAGATACAGACATAGTGAAGAGAAGGGCCATATGCACCCCAATGTTCATAGCAGCATTGTCCACAATAGCCAAATTGTGGAAGGAGCCAGGATGCCCTTCAACAGATGACTGGATTAAGAAGATATGGTCCATATCTACAATGGAATATTACTCAGCCATCAAAAAGAATGATTTCACAACATTTGTAGCAACATGAACGGTACTGGAGGAGATAATGCTAAGCGGAATAAGTCAAGCAGAGAAAGACAATTATCATATGGTTTCACTCATTTATGGAACATAAGAAGTAGGAAGAACAGTAGGAGAAGAAAGGGAAGAAGGAGGGGTGTTAAACAGAAGGGGGGAATGAATCATGAGAGACTATGGACTCTGGGAAACTGAGGGATTTAAAGGGGTGGGAGGTGAGGGATTGGGATAGGCCATTGACGGGTATTAAGGAGGGCACATATTGAATGGTGCACTGGGTGTTATACACAAGTAATGAATCATGGAACTTTGCATCAAAAACTTGGGATGTACTGTATGGTGACTAGCATAACATAATAAAAAATTTTTATAAAAAATAAATAAATGGGTGATGGGTATTAAGGAGGGAGGGCATTTGCTGTGATGAGCCTTAATTGTAATATATGAATGATGAATCACTAAATCCTATGCCTGAAGCTAGTATTACACTGTATGTTAACTGGAATTTAAATAAATTCATGAAAAAAATAAAAAATAACAACATTCTCAAAAAAAAAAACAAAATAAAATGAAATAAAATGTTAAATGCAAAAAAAAAAAAAGGATTTAAAGATCATGAAAAAAAAAACCTTGTATATATGATACCAGCAAAGGAAACTAATAACATTCTAATAACTGATCTTCAAGAGATGGAGATCTATAAAATGTCAAAGAATTCAGGATCATCATCTTAAAGATTAACAAACTACAAAGACACAGAAACCGTTAACTAAATAAAGTTAGGAAAGCAATGCATGAACAAAATGAGAAGTTTGACAAAGCAATAGAAACAATAACAAAATACAGAGAGGGAGGCAAGATGGCAGAGGAGTAGGGGACTCTGTTTCAATGGGTGCCCTGAGCTTAGCTGGATATCTATCCAAACCATTCTGAACACCCACAAAATCAACCTGAGATGTAAGAATATATATCTGAATCTCTATAAGCAGAAATTCTCCCCAGGTCACAAGATACGAAGAGTGGGCAGATACTGGAAGATAAGCAGAAGGGAGTGGGAGCTGCCATAAGCCAGCCCCTGGAAAATGATATAACACAAGAGCACAAAAGCCTCTTGCTGGGGGACCCAAGATAACTTGCAACACTAGTGGCGGGCCGGGAAGGGCTTTATAGTGGTGCTCAAAAAGGATCCAGGAGCTGTGGTAGTACACACAAAAATCCAACACTGCTCAGGGTTTTAGAAGCACAAAGGGCAGAGACAAGCGGGGCTCCTGAGTCGACTGCTGAGAGGGTCTCTGGGGTCATGCACCGCCTGGGGGGGGCTGCATTTTTGAGCTGCACTTACAGAAATGGAGACTGTGTGTTCTGGAGGGTTCAGAGAAGAGCAGCCTGTGATTTCTCTGTGCTGGGTCAGAGGTCTGGGTGTGGACATTTTCCCTTGCTCTGACCCTCAGAAAAGCCACAGGAAGCCACCAGAGAACAAAAGCCTAAAAACCCGGTTTCCATGCAACCCAGCCCCCTAACAGGGGCAGGGCAACTCCGCCCAAGCAGGGTTGCCTGAGAAACAGCTTGGCAGAGTCCTCCCCAGGAAGACAAGCTGGAAGAACAAGAGGACAACAACCCTAGGGTCCCCCCAAAACAGTAAAACCCCAACACCAGGGGAAAATAGTATATTGAGCTCCAGACGTTGCCTCACAGCTGATGTATTTTTCTGATACAACTTTTTTCTTTTTTTTCTCTTTTTTCTTTCTCATGTTTCTCTTCTTTTTTTTTCACCTTTTATCTCATTTCAACTAGATGTTGAATATAACATACTGCATAGTAGCTTTTTAACTTGTGCTTTTTCACACCTATATTTTTTATATAGATATAAGTTTCATTGTGGTCCTTTTTTCCCCTATTCAATATGACCTTTATATATATATCCCAGTTTTATTTTCCCTGTAACTCTGGAAAGTAGTGTCTTCTAACAAACAGAACAAAATACACCCAGGAAGAAATGAAACACCCTATCTTGCCCACACTGAGAGATTACAGCTCCCTCCGCTCACTACCACATTTTAACTTTTTTTTAGTTTTTAATTTTTAATTTCTTTTTAATTTTTTAATTCTATAAATTTTATTCTTGAATTTCATTTTGCCTGTTTTTTTTTTTTTTTTTGGTGGTGACTTCCGACTGCTCCAGATTTCTCCAGGGTGCATCTTGCCTGGATTGTGGTTGATATTTTGGACTCTGTACATTTCCTCAAATTCCTCTCAACAGAATGAATAGGAGGAACTCCCAACAAAGAAAAGAACCAGACACAATGGCCTCTCCCTCGGAGCTAATGGATATGGATATAAGCAAGATGTCAGAGATAAACTTCAGGGTAGCCATTATGACGTCAATAGCTAGGCTTGAGAAAACCATTAGCAGCAATATAGAATCTCTAAGGGCAGAAATGACAACTGATTAGGCCGAACTTAAAAATGCTATGAATGAGATACAGTCTACACTGGATACTCTAACAGCTAGAGTAAATGAGGTAGAAGATGAATTAGTGATCTAGAAGATTAGCTAATAGAAAGGAAGGAACAGGAGGAGTCGTGGAACAAACAGCTGGATTGCATGAAAATAGACTTAGAGAGATTAACGACACCATGAAACCTTCCAATATCAAAATTATTGGGATCCCTAAGGGGTGGAGAGAGAAGAGGATTGGGGAAAGAAACAAGGATTCATGTCCAAGAGGCAGAGAGGACACTTCCCAAGAACAAGGAGAACAGACAAATGCCCGAGCATATAATAGTAAAACTTACAAATCTCAGAACCAAGGAAGCCATCTTGAGAGCAGCCAGGGGAAAGAGATTTCTTACATATGGAGAGAAGAACATCAGAATAATGTCAGACCTGTCCACAGAGACCTGACAAGCCAGAAAGGACTGGCAAGACATATTCAGGGTACTGGATGAGAAGAACAGGCAGCCAAGAATACTTTATCTAGCAAAGCTGTCGATCAGAATGGACAGAGAGTCAAGGAGCTTCCAGGACTGGAAGTAACTGAAAGAATATGTGACCACCAAGCCAGCCCTGCAGGAAATACTAAGGGGGATTTTATAAAAGAAGAAAGACCCCAAGAGTAATATAGACCAAAAATTTACAGAGACAATCCATAAAAATGGGGACTGTACAGACAATAGAATGACAATAAATATATATCTTTCAGAAGTTACTCATAAGGTGAACAGCCTAAATGCTCCCATGAAATGGCACAAGGTTGCAAATTGGATACAAAGACAGGACCCATACATATGCTGTCTACAAAGGACTCATTTTGAGCATAAAGACTCCTCCAGACTGAGAGTGAGGGGATGGAGAACCATTTTTCATACCAACGGACCTCAAAAGAAAGCTGAGGTAGCAATTCTTATATCATACAAATTAGAATTTAAACCAAAGACTGTATTAAGAGATCCAGAGGGACACTATATCATTCTTAAAAGGTCTATCTAACTAGAAGATCTAACAATTTTAAATATCTATGCTCCTAACATGGGGGAGTAGACAGCTACATAAGCCAGCTGTTTATCAAAATAAAGAATCAGATTGAAAATAATACATTAATAGTAGAAGACATTAATACTCCACTCTGAGCATTGGATAGATCATTTAAGCAGATCAAAAAAGAAACAAGTGCACTGATGGACACATTGGACCAGGTGGACTTCATAGATATATACAGAACATTCCACCTTAAAACAAGAGAATACTCATTGTTCTATTTTTTTTTTGTACACTGAAAAGTGGGGATTTATTTTTTTAAATGATTTTTCATTATATTATGTTAGTCACCATACAGTACATCCCCGGTTTCCAATGTAAGGCTTGATGATTCATTAGTTGTGTATAACACCCAGTGCACCATGCAATACGTGCCCTCCTTACTACCCATCACCAGTCTATCCCATTCCCCCACCCGCTCCCCTCTGAGGCCCTCAGTTTGTTTCTTATAGTCCATAGTCTCTCATGTTTCATTCCCCCTTCTGATTACCTCCCTTTCTTTATCCCTTTCTATCCTACCGATCTTCCTACTTTTTATGTTCCATAGATGAGAGAAATCATATGATAGTTGTCTTTCTCTGCTTGACTTATTTCACTTAGCATTATCTCCTCCAGTGCCGTCCATGTTGCAGCAAATGTTGAGAACTCATTCTTTCTGATAGCTGAGTAATATTCCATTGTATATATGGACCACAACTTCTTAATCCAGTCATCTGTTGAAGGGCATCTCGGCTCCTTCCACGATTTAGCTATTGTGGACATTGCTGCTATGAACATTGGTGTGCATATGGCCCTTCTCTTCACTACGTCTGTATCTTTGGGGTAAACACCCAGTAGTGCAATGGCTGGGTCATAGGGTAGCTCAATTTTTAACTTTTTAAGGGACCTCCACACTGTTTTCCACAGTGGCTGTACCAACTTGCATTCCCACCAACAATGTAGGAGGGTTCCCCTTTCTCCACATCCTCTCCAACAATTGTTGTTTCTTGCCTTGTCTATTTTTGCCATTCTAACTGGCGTAAGGTGGTATCTCAGTGTGGTTTTGATTTGAATTTCCTTGATGGCTAATGATTTTGAACATTTTTTCATGTGTCTGTTAGCCATTTGTATGTCTTCATTGGAAAAGTGTCTGTTCATATCTTCTGCCCATTTTTTGATTTGTTTATTTGTTTCTCGTGTATTGAGTTTGAGAAGTTCTTTGTAGATCTTGGATACCAGTCCTTTATCTGTAGTGTCGTTTGCAAATATATTCTCCTATTCTGTGGGCTGCCTCTTAGTTTTTCTGACTGTTTCCTTGGCTGTGCAGAAACTTTTAATCTTGATGAAGTCCCATAAATTCATTTTATCTTTTGTTTCTCTTGCCTTTGGGGATGTATCATGAAAAAGGTTGCTTTGGCCGATGCCGTAGAGGTTGCTGCCTATGTTCTCCTCTAGAATTTTGATGGATTCCTGTCTCACATCGAGGTCTTTCATCCATTTGGAGTTTATTTTTGTGTATGGTGTGAGATAGTGGTCAAGTTTCATTCTTTTGCATGTAGCTATCCAATTTTCCTAGCACCATTTATTGAAGAGACTGTCTTTTTCCCACCGGATGTTTTTTCCTACTTTATCAAATATTCGTTGCCCAAAGAGCCGAGGGTCCATTTCTGGGCTCTCTATTCTGTTCCATTGGTCTATGCGTCTGTTTTTGTGCCAGTGCCATGCTGTCTTTGTGATCACAGCTTTGTAGTACAGCTCAAAATCCGGCATTGTGATGCCTCCAGCTTTGTTTTTCCTTTTCAACAGTTCCTTGGAGATTCGGGGCTTTTTCTGTTTCCATACAAACTTAAGGACTATTTGTTTCAGTTCTTTGAAAAATGTCCTCAGTAATTTGATTGGGATAGCATTGAAAGTGTAGATTGCTCTGGGTAGCATGGACATTTTAACTATGTTAATTCTTCCGGTCCATGAGCATGGAATATTTTTCCATCTTTTTATGTCTTCCTCAATGTCTTTCAAGAGTGATTTATAGTTTCTAGAATAAAGGTCCTTTACGTCTCCGGTTAAGTTAATTCCAAGGTAACGTATGGTTTTTGGTGCTATTGTAAATGGGATGGATTCCCTAATTTCTCTTTCTTCGGTCTCGTTATTTGTGTATAGAAATGCAACTGATTTCTGAGCATTGATTTTGTATCCCGCCAAGTTATTGAATTGCTCTATAACTTCTAATAGTTAGGGAGTGGCTTCTTTTGGGTTTTCCATATAGAGTATCATGTCATCTGCGAAGAGACACATTAAAAAAATCCAAGCCCACGAATGTAGGTTACAGGAGATTACTGACTCAATGAAACCATCCAATGTTAGAATCATTGGCATCCCCAAGGGGGTGGAGAAAAACAGAGGTCTAGAAGAGATATTTGAACAAATTGTAGCAGAAAACTTCCCTAATCTAGCAAGGGAAACAAACATTCGTGTCCAAGAGGCAGAGAGGACCCCTCCCAAGCTCAACCACGACAAAACTACGCCACGTCACGTCATAGTGTAATTCACGAATATTAGATCCAAGGATACAGTATTGAAAGTGGCCAGGGCTAAGAAATTTCTCACGTACCAAGGCAAAGGCATCAGAATTATGTGAGACCTGTCTACACAGACCTGAAATGAGAGAAAGGGTTGGGGGAGCATTTTTAAAGCTCTTTCAGAGAAAAACATGCAGCCAAGGATCCTTTATCCAGCAAGGCTGTCATTCAGAATTGATGGAGAAATAAAGACATTTCAGAATCGCCAGTCACTAACCAATTTCGTAACCATGAAACCAGCCCTACAGGAGATATTAAGGGGGGTTCTATAAAGGTAAAACGGCCCCAATAGTGATACAGAACAGAAAGTCACAGCCAATACAAACAAAGATTTTACTGGCAACATGGCATCATTAAAATCATATCTCTCAGTACTCAGTCTTAATGTGAATGATTTGAACCTTCCCATAAAGTGACACAGGGTTGCAGATTGGATAAAAAGAAATGACCCATCCATTTGCTGTCTACAAGAGACTCATTTCGAACCCAAAGATGCATTCAGACTGAGAGTAAGGGGATGGAGTACCATCTTTCACGCAAATGGACCTCAAAAGAAAGCTGCGGTAGCAATTCTCATATCAGATAAATTGGATTTTAAATTACAGACTATAGTTAGAGATGCAGAAGGGCACTATATTAGTCTTAAAGGAAGTATTCAACAAGTGGATATGACAATTATAGATATATATACCCCCAACAGGGGAGCAGCAAGATACACAAGCCAACTCTTAACCAGAATAAAGAGACATATAAACAAAAATACATTAATAGTAGGGGACCTCAACACTCCACTATCAGAAATAGACAGAACACCCTGGGAAAAACTAAGCAAAGAATCAAAGGCTTTGAATGCCATACTCGACAAGTTGGACCTCATAGATATATATAGAACACTACACCCCAGAACCAAAGTATACTCATTCTATTCTAATGCCTATGGAACATTCTCAAGAATAGACCATGTTCTGGGACACAAAACAGGCCTCAACCAATACCAAAAGATTGAAATTATCCCCTGCATATTCTCAGACCACAACGCTCTGAAATTGGAACTCAACCACAAGGAAAAATTTGGAAGAAACTCAAACACTTGGAGACTAAGAACCATCCTGCTCAGGAATGACTCGATAAACCAGGAAATCAAAAATCAAATTAAACAATTTATGGAGACCAATGAGAATGAAAATACAACAGTCCAAAACCTATGGGATACTGCAAAGGCAGTCCTAAGGGGGAAATACATAGCCATCCAAGCCTCACTCAAAAGAATAGAAAAATCTAAAATGCAGTTTTTATATTCTCACCTCAAGAAGCTGGAACAGCAACAGAGGGACAAGGCTAATCCACGCACGAGGAAGCAGTTGACCAAAATTAGAGCTGAAATCAATCAAGCAGAAACCAGAAGTACAGTAGAGCAGATCAACAGGACTAGAAGCTGGTTCTTGGAGAGAATCAATAAAATTGACAGACCACTGGCAAGACTTATCCAAAAGAAAAGAGAAAGGACCCAGATTATTAAAATTATGAATGAAAGAGGAGAGGTCACGACGAACACCATTGAAATTGGAAGGATTATTAGAAATTTTTATCAACAGCTATATGCCAATAAACTAAGCAATCTGGAAGAGATGGAATCCTTCCTGGAAACCTATAAACTACCAAGATTGAAACAGGAAGAAATTGATTTCTTAAACAGGCAATTAATTATGAAGAAATTGAGTCAGTGATAAACAACCTTCCAAAGAACAAAACTCCAGGCCCGGACGGTTTTCCTGGGGATTTCTACCAAACATTCAAAGAAGACATAATATCTATTCTCCTAAAGCTGTTTCAAAAAATAGAAACAGACGGAAAGCTACCAAACTCATTCTATGAGGCCAATATTACCTTGATCCCCAAACCAGGCAAAGACAACCTCAAAAAGGAGAATTACAGACCGATCTCCCTAATGAATATGGATGCCAAAATCCTCAACAAGATACTTGCTAATAGAATCCAACAGTACATTAAAGGGATTATTCATCATGATCAAGTGGGATTCATACCTGGGATGCAAGCGTGGTTCAAAATTCGCAAATCAATCAGCGTGATACATCATATCAACAAGAAAAGACTCAGGAACCATATGATCCTCTCAATTGATGCCAAAAAAGCATTTGACAAAATACAGCATCCTTTCCTGATTAAAACCCTTCAGAGGGTAGGAATAGAGGGTACATTTCTCAATCTCATAAAAGCCATCTATGAAAAGCCTACTGCAAATATTATTCTCAATGGGGAAATGCTGGAAGCCTTTCCCTTAAGATCAGGAACTCGACAAGGATGCCCACTCTCGCCACTATTATTCAACATAGTACTAGAAGTCCTTGCAACAGCAATCAGAGGACAAAAAGGATCAAAGGTATTCAAATTGGCAAAGAATACTCATTGTTCTTGAATGCACACAGACCGTTCTTCAAAAGAGATCACATGCTGGGTCACAAATCAGGTCTCAGCCAATATCAAAAGATTGAGATTATTCCCTGTATATTATCAGAGCACAATGTCTTGAAACTGTAACTCAATCACAAGAAAAAAAAATGGAAGGAACTCAAACATTTGGAAGTTAAAGAACACATCCTGTTAAAGAATGATTGGGTCAATCAGGAATTTTTTTTTTATTTTCTTATTTATTTTTTATTATGTTATGTTAGTTACTATACAGTACTTTTTAGTTTTTGATGTAGTGTTCCATGCTTCATTGTTTGTGTATGACATCCAGTACTCACTGCAATATGTGCCCTCCTTAATACCCATCGCCATGCTAAAGCAGGAAATTAAAGAAGTACTTAAACAATTCATGGAAACTAAAGAGAATGAAAACATTTCAGTCCCAAACCTATGGGATACTGCAAAGGCGGTCCTAAAAGGGAAATACACAACCATTGAAGCCTCTCTCAGAAAACTAGAAAAATCCCAAATGCACAAGCTTACCTTAAACCTAAAGGAGCTGGAGAAAGAACAACAAATAAAACCTAAACCAAGAATAAGAAGAGAAATAATAAAGATTAGAGATCAATGAAAAAGAAACCAGAAAAACAGTAGAACAGATCAAAGAAACTAGAAGCTGGTTCTTGGAAAGAATTAATAAGACCAATAAACCACTGGCCATACTTATCCAAAAGAAAAGGGAAAGGATCCAAATTAATAAAATCATGAATGAAAGGGGAGAGATCACGACTAACACGAAGAAAACAGAAACGATTATTAGAAATTATTACCAGCAAGTATATGCCAAAAAATTAAGCAACCTGGAAGAAATGAATGCCTTCCTGGAAACTTATCAACTACCAAGACTGAAACAGGAAGAAATTGACAATCTGAATAGACCAACAACCAGTAATGAAATGGAAACAGTAATCAAAAACCTCCCAAAAAACAAGAATCCAGGGCCAGAGGCCTTCCCAGGGGAATTCTACCAAACATTTAAAAAAGAAATCATACTTATTCTACTGAAGCTCTTTCAAAAAATAGAAACAGAAGGAAAACTTCCAAACTCGTTCTATGAAGCCAGCATTATCTTGATCCCCAAACCAAAGACCCTATCAAAAAGGAGAATTACAGACCAATATCTCTGATTACCATGGATGCCAAGATACTCAACTAGATCCTACCCAGTAGGATCCAACAGTACATTAAAAGGATTATTCACCATGACCAAGTGGGATTTATTCCTGGGATGCAAGTGTGGTTCCACACTTGCAAATCAATCAATGTGATAGAGAACATTATTAAAAGAAAAGTCAAGAATCATATGATCCTCTCATTAGATGTAAAAAAAAAGCATTTGACAAAATACAACATCCATTCCAGATTAAAAATCTTCAGAGTATAGGGGTAGCAGGAACATTCCTTAATATCATAAGAACCATCTATGAAAAGCCCACAATGAATATCATTCTCAATGGGGAAAAACTGAGAGATTTTCCTTTAAGGTCACGAACATGACAGGGATGCCCACTCTCACCATTGTTGTTCAACAGAATACTAGAAGTCTTAGTCGCAGATATCAGGCAACAAAAGAAATAAAAGGCTTTAAAATTCACAAAGAAGTCAAACTCCAACTCTTTGCAGAACATGATACGTTCTGTAGAAAAACCAAAAGACTCCATCCCCAAATTACTAGAATTCACACAGCAATTCAGCAACATGGCAGGATACAAAATCAATGCACAGAAATCAGCTGATTTTCTATACACTAACAATATGACTGTAGAAAGAGAAATTAAGGAATCAATTCCATTTATAATAGCAACAAAAACCATAAGATACCTAGGAATAAACCTAACATTTGAGGTAAATGATCTATACTCTAGAAACTACATAACACTTAAGAAAGAAATTGAGGAAAACACAGAAAGATGTAAAAACATTTCATGCTCATGGATTAGAGGAATAAACGCTGTGAAAATGACTACCTTGCCCAGAGCAATTTACAATCTCAATGTCATCACTATTAAAATACCATGGGCATTTCTCACGGATCTGGATCAAAGAATCCTAAAATTTGTATGGAACCAGAAAAGACCCCAAATCACCAAGATAATGATGAAAAAGAAAACCGAAGGTGGGGGTATTACAATGCCTGGGGTCAAGCTATATTACAAAGCTTTGATCATCAAGATGGTGTGGTATTGGCACAAAAACAGGCACATAGACCAATGGAACACAATAAAGACTCCAAAATGGACCCTCAACTCTATGGTCAACCAATCTTTGGCCCATCAGGAAAAAATGTCCGTTGGATAAAAGACAGTCTCTTCAATAAATGGTACTGGGAAAATTGGATGGCTACATATAGAAAAATGAAACTGGATCATTCCCTTACACTATACAAGAAGATAAATTAAAAATGGTTGAAAGACTTCAGTGTGAGACAGGAATCCATCAAAATCATAGAGAACATAGGCTGTAACCCCTTTGACATTGGTCACAACTTCTTTCAAGACCCGTCTCCAAAGGCAAGGGAAACAAAAGCAAAAATGAACTTTGGGGACATCATTAAGATAAAAACCTTCTGCAGAGCAAAGGAAACAGTCAACAAAACTGAGAGGCAACCCACGGAATGGGAGAAGATATTTACAAATGACATATCAGATAAAGGGCTGATATCCAAGATCTATAAAGAACTTTTCAAACTCAACACATAAAAAACAAATAACCCAGTCAAAAAATGGGCAGAAGACATGAACAAACACCTCTCCAAAGAAGACATACAAATGGGTAACAGACACATGAAAAAATGTTTGACATCACTAGCCATCAGGGAAATTGAAATCAAAACCACAGTGAGATACCACCTCACAGCAGTTAGAATGGCAAAAATTAACAAGACAGGAAAAAACAAATGTTGGTGAGGTTGTGGAGAAAGGAGAACCCCCTTTCACTGTTCGTGGGAATGCAAGCTGGTACAGCCTCTCTGGAAAACAGTATGGAGTTTCCATAAGATGTTAAAAAATACAGCTATCCTACCTACTCTAACCACTGTACCCAGCAATTGCACTACTTGGTGTTTACACTAAAGATACAGATGTAATGAAAAGAAGGGGCATATGCACCCCAATGTTCATAGCAGCAATGTCCACAATAGCCAAACTGTGCCAAGATGCCCTTCAATAGATGAATGGATAAAGAAGATGTGGTACATATATACAATGGAATATTATTCAGCCATTGGAAAGGATGAATACCCACCATATGCATAGACATGTATGGAACTGGAGAGGATTGAGCTGAGTTAAGTACGTCAAGCAGAGAAAATCAATTATCATATGGGTTCACTCATATGTGGGACATAAGTGATAGCATGGAGGACCATAAGGGTATGGAGGGAAATCTGAAAGGGGAGAAATCACAGAGGGAGATGAACCATGAAAGACTATGGACCATGGGAAACACACCGAGGGATTCAGAGGGGAGGGGTAGGGAGTGTTAGGAGGGCTTTACAGGGTGCTGGGTACTGAGGAGGGTACGAGTTGTGATTACAACTGGGTGTTACACATAACTAATGAATCATTGAACACTTCATCATAAACTAATGATGCATTATACAGTGGCTAACTGGACATAATAAAAAAAAGAAACAATAACAAAATACAGACAGAAATCCTAGATTGAAAAATAGAATAACTGAACTGAACAATTCAATAGAGTTACAAAAGAAGACTTGACCATGCAAAATAATCACGTGAAGTTTAGATCACTAGAAATTACCGAGTCATAGAAGAAAAAAAAGGAAATGAAATGAAAAGCCTATGAGACTTATGAATCAAAGATAAAAGAAGTAATATTCTTATTATGAGAATTCCAAAAGGAGAAAAGAAAGAGAAATGAGAGAAAGTATATTTAAAGCAACAATGCTGAAACCTTTCCAAACCTGAGAAATGGAAATCCAGATCTAGGAGGCTTTAAAAAAATAAATAAGTTAATCCAAATAATGCTGCACCAAGACACATTATAATTAAGTTGTCCAAAATCAAAAACAAATAATTTTAAAAACAAGAAAAGCAAAAACAGAATTTACAAAAAGGGAATTCCAGCAAGACTCTGAGTGGATTCTTCAACAGGAAAAATGTAACCCAGAGAGAATGGGGTGACATTTCAAGATATTAAAAGAAAAAAAAACTTATCAACCAGGGATACTATACCCAGTGAAGCTGTCCTTCAAAAATGAAGGAATAAGGAATTTTTCAAACAAACAAAAGGAGAAGGACTTCATTACAACTGCACCTGCCCTGAAAGAAATGTTAAAGGGAGTTCTTTGAGTGGAAGTAAAGATGCAGTAATTAACATAATAAAAACATTATGAGGTAGTGTAAAATCACCAGTAATGGTAAATATATAGTCAAGTTAGAATCTATAGTAATTTGGTAATGGTGGTGTATAATTGACTTGCAACTCTGGTTTAAAACTTAAAAAAGATAAAAGTTGCAAAAATAACCATATGTAAAATAGTCTGTTGTTTCACAGTACAAAAAATATACATTGTAACAGAAATACACTAAAATGTGAGGGGGAGGAGAAATAAAAGTGTAAAGTAAAAATGCTATTGAAGTTGTAATGAGCGTAAAATAAGGTGTTTTAATTTAAGATGTTTTATGTAAACTTCATGGTAATCACAAGGGAATAACCTGTAGCATTTACACAAAAGAACATGATTAAGTCAAGCATACTGATACAAAAAGACATCAAAACACATACAAAAAAGACAGCATGATATAAAACAAAGAAAAATGAAACCACAGAAGGAAGGAAAGAAAGAAAGAAAGAAAGAAGAAAGAAAGAAAGAAAGAAAGAAAGAAAGAAAGAAAGAAAGAAAGAAAGAAAGAAAGAAGAAGAAAGAAAGAAAGAAGAAAGAAAGAAAAGGAAAGAAAGAAAGAAAAAACAAAATGGCAAAAGTTAGTTCTTACCTATTAATAATTATTTTATTTTTTAATTTAAATTCAATTAGCCAACATAGAGTACCTCATTAGTTTTTGGTGTAGTGTTCAATGATTAATTAGTTGCATATAGCAGCCAGGGCTCATCACATCACGTGCCTTCCTTTATGCCCATCACCCAGTTACCTCATCCCCCACCCACCTCCCTTTCTACAACTCTCTGTTTCCCAGAGTCAAGAGTGTCTCATTGTTTGGCTCCCTCTCTGATTTCTTCCCATTCAGTTTTCTCTGCCTTCCCCTATGATCCTCTGCCCTGTTTCTTATATTCCACATATGAGGGAAACCATGTAATTGTCTTTCTCTGCTTGACTTATTTCACTTAGCACAATCCCCTCCAGTTTCATCCATGTCAATCTAAATGATAGGTATTCATCCTTTCTCATGTCTGAGTAATATTCCATTGTATATATGAACCACATCTTCTTTATCCATTCATTTGTTGAAGAACATCACAGCTCCTTCCACAGTCTGGCTATTGTGGACATTGCTGCTATGAACATTGAGGTTTGGGTGCCCCTTCTTTTCACTACATCTGTATCTTTGGGGTAAATACCCAGTAGTGCAATTGCTGGGTCATAGGGTAGCTCTATTTTTAACTTCCTGAAGAAACTCCATACTGTTTTCTAGAGAGGCTATATACTACCTTGTATTCCCACCAGCAGTGTAAGAGGGTTCCCCTTTCTCCACATCCTTGCCAACATTTGTTCTTTTTTGTCTTGTTAATTTTTGCCATTCTAACTGGTGTAAGGTGCTATTTCATTGTGGTTTTGATTTATATTTCCCTAATGATAAGTTATGTTGAGCACTTATTCATGTGTCTGTTGTCCATTTTTATGTCTTCTTTGGAGAAGTGTCTGTTCATATCTTCTTCCTATTTCTTGACCGGATTATTTGTTTTTTGGGTGTTGATTTTAAGAAGTTCTTTATAGATCTTGAAATTTAAGTGGTTTAAATTCTCTAATCAAAACATAAAATGGGTGAATGGATTAAAAAAAGAAGATCCAGGTTCTGGTTTCAGATGGTAATGTAGGAAGACCAAGAGCTTACCCCTCTATGGAACATACCAAATTACATCTATAAATAAAACAATTACTCCTGAAAAATAACTGAGGGCCAACTTAACAGCTTCTGCACAACAACAACAACAAAATAGAACAGGAAAAGAGAACAGTAAGAGACAGAGACATGGTAACAAAAGAAACCCTCATCCCTGACACTGCAACTGTGGGGGTGAGGGATAGTTCCAAGAGATTGAGTGCAGATTCCCTGCCCTTGGGGAAAAAACAAAAACAAAAACAAAACAAACATGCAAAGAAACAAAACAGTGGTTAAAAGAACAACTAGCATATAAAGGAGAGCAATAGAACTCCACCAAACAGTGAAGAAGAAATGGGAATGCTCCCCAGGTCAGAATGACAGGATGACATGGTTTACATTTCCACTGCACCTCAAAAGCCCAGAAAAGAGCAGGGTCTGAATGCCATAACTTGTGGGTCTGGTCAACACAATGAGCTTGCTGCCTCATGAGCCCTGGGTCCACAAGCCCACAGCAGCCCTGGCTCTGCTGAGGGAGGGGGGTAGAAAAAAAACACAGTTTAAAGGGGCCAAAGAGTTGCAGAAACGTTTTCTCCCCTTTCACCGGCAAAAGTCCAGAGAAGAACAGGGTCTGAGAGATGAAGTGAGCTTGCTGCTTCAACAATTTCAGGGTCCACAAGCCCACACCAACCTCACTTACAGTGGGACACAGAAAACAAACCACTTTTTTAAAATCTTTTTTTTTAATTTCTTTCCCCTCCTTTTTAAAATTTTTCTTTTATTTTTCTTCTTTCTCCCTTCTCTTTTCTTTTTCCTTTTTTTCTTTTTTTACTGTTTCTTCTTTGTCTTTTTTCCCTTCTTTCAAAAGCCATGGTTTAAGAGAACAACTGCCATATAAAAGGCCCAGCTATAGACCTCCACCTAATAGCAGGGAGTGGTGCTGGAAGGCTCTTCAGGTAAGAGGGAATAATGGACACTATCTATGCTTCCCCTCCATATTGAAAGCACAGACCAGTGCACAGACCAGGACACCCTAACTGTTCTGCCACCACAGTGAGCCCTGGGCACCCACGTCACACAAATAGCAGCCATTCCACCAAGGTGGCCACAGGGCAGTGCATATCAGGACACCCGTGGTTAGCACTCACCACAGCCTCAGGCTTTCTACCAAGGTGACATATGTTCAAAGCACCCCAGAACTCTCCATACCCATACCATATTGGCTTCCGATGGCTTTCTAGGACACCCCCAGTGCATTGAATTCCAGAAAATCATGGCTGATGTCTGCCTCAGATCCAGTCACTGTGCCTACATTGGTTTTAGCAATCTCATAAGAGAATGCCTTGTGTGGAGCACCCTCAACCACTCCTACCAACACAAGCCTTGGCTCCAGTTTCCTGGTCAGGGCACCCCCTGTGCTGAACACCTTGGGACATGCTGATTTACACCCAACTGAACTTCAGCTGTCTTACCTAGTTGTCCTCAGTGTAGAGAGCCCCAGGATAATGCATCTTCTAACCACTTCAGCTTCAGCTATCCTGCCAGGGAACATTTTGTGTGAAAAGCCCAGGGACCCTACTCCCTGCCTATTTTAGCTTTAACTATCTTGGAAAGACAGTGGATTACCCCAGGACCTCCCAGGCTGTATCCCACCTTGGCTCCAGTGACTACTTCAAGGAACTCTTTGCAGAGAACCTTGCAACACCAGAGTTTACACACACTTCAGCTTTACCAATTCTGTCAAGGTACCCTCTGTGAGCAGTGCTCCAGGTCCCCCCAACTTGTACTCATTTTAGTTTGAGGAATTCGGTCAAGCCATCCTCTGGACAGAGAGCCCAGATAACTCATGGTGCAGACACCATCTCAGTTCTAGATGCTCCACCAGGGCACCCCTAAGAAGAGCACTCGGGGACACTCTGAATTATGCATTACAGTTTCAACTGTCCAGGTTGCCCTCAGAACATAGAACACTAGAGCACCCCAGCTTTCATCCACTTCAGCTTTATCTGTCCTAACAGGGTTCTTGCTATGTGGAAAGGCCTGAGACACCCAGCCAATGTCAGCCACAGCTTTAGCCAGTCAGGAAAATCATCAAACACACACAGTCTACATAAGGAATGCTCATAAACAAGACCATTTCTTCAAGTTTAGGAGAAGTAGCTCTTCTGCTTAATCCACAGAAACAAACACAGAAAGTCAAACAGAATGGGAAGGCAGAGGAATATGCTTCAAAAGAGAGAACAAGAGGGGCGCCTGGGTGACTCAGTCATTAAACGTCTGCCTTCGACTCAGGGCATGATCCCACGGTCCTGGGATTGAGCCCTGCATCAGCCTCCCTGCTCCGCTGGGAGCCTGCTTCTTCCTCTTCCACTCCCCCTGCTTGTGTTTCCTCTCTTGCTGGCTCTCTCTGTCAAATAAATAAATAAAATCTTTAAAGAAAAAAGAAAAAAACAAGAAAAAAACCCAGGAAAAAATAACTAAATGAAATGGAGATAAGCAATATATCTGATAAGGAATTTAAACTACTTATCATAAAGATGCTCACTGCACTGGAAAGAAGAGTGGAAGAGTACAGTGAGACCGTCAGTAAAGACATAGAAAATATAAAAAAGAACCAATCAGAGTTGAAGAATACAATAACTGAAATAACATACGAGGAGGAATCGACAGTAGTTGAACAGAAGAGAACAGAAGAATATATCAGCAATTTAGAAGACAGGGTAATCACTAATCATCAGGGAAACAAATCAAAACTACCATGAGATATCACCCTACACCAGTCAGAATGGCTAAAATTAACAACACAGGAAACAACAGGTGTTGGCAAGGATGCAGAGAAAGGGGAACTCTCTTACACTGTTGGTGGGAATGCAAACTGCTTCAGCCAGTCTGGAAAATAGTATGGAGGTTCCTCAAAAAGTTGAAGATAGAACTACCCTATGATGCAATAATTGCACGACTAGGTATTTACCCAGAGGATACAAAAATACTGATTCAAAGTGACACATGCACCCTGAGGTATATAGCAGCATAATCAATAATAGCCAAATTATGGAAAGAGCCCAAATGTCTATTGACTGATAAATGGATAAAGAAGAAATGGTATACACTGGAATATTACTCTGCCATCAAAAATAATGAAATATTGCCATTTGCAATTACATGAATGGAAGTAGAATGTATCATGCTAAGTGAAATAAGTCAGTCAGAGAAAGACAAATAGCATATGATTTCACTCATATGTGAAATTTAAGAACAAATCAGATGAACATGGGGGGAAACAAACAAGAGAGAGAAAACTATAAAACAGACTCTTAACTATAGAGAACAAACAGAGGATTGCTGGAGGGGAGGTGAGCAGGGGGACTGGTTAAAGGGGTGATGGGTATTAAAGAGGGTACTTGTTGCAATGCGCATTAGGTGTTATATGTAAGTGATGGATCACTAAATTTTACTCCTGAAAGCAATATTAACTAAGTGGAATTTAAATAAAAACTTGAAACAAACAAATAAAAAGACTGGATAATAAAAAGCACACAAGCTGAACAGCAAGAAAAGAAAATATTTTTAAAATGAAGATAGATAAAAAGATCTCTAGGGCACCATCATGCAAACAAACATTCATATTATAGGGGCCCCAGAAGAGGGAGACAGAAGGGTAAAAAACTTATATGAAGAAATAATAGATGAAAACTTCCCTAGCCTGGGGGAGGAAATACACATGCAGGTTTAGGAAGCACAGAAAGTTTCATACAAGATGAACCCAAGGAGGTCCACACCACAAGACACAGTAATAAAAAAGTCAAAATTTAAAGATAAGTAGAGAATTTTATAAACAGCAAAAACTAAAAGTTACCTACAAGGGAAAACCTAAAAGGTTATCAATTTGGTTGTTCAGCAGAAACTTTGCAGGCCAGGATGAAGTGCCGAAAGGAAAAAAACCTACAACCAAGAATATCCATCAAGATCATCATTTATATTTGAAGGACAGATAATTTCACAGATGACAAAACATGAAGGAGTTTATCACAACTAAACCAGCTGTACAAAAAATGTTAATGGAATGTCTTTGAGTGAAAAAGAATTGGCCATAATTAGACATAAGAAAATTATGAATAAAAGATGTGAAATATGACAGCATATACATAAAACAGGGAGGAGCAAGAGAAAAAAAGAAGGGGAAAGAACCTCTTTTTGTAAGATTTATTTATTTATTTTAGAGAGAGAGAGAGTACACATGAGCAGGAGGAGGGACAGAGGGAGAAGGAGAGAAAGAATCCTTGAACAGATTCCCCACTGAGTGAGAAGCCCAATGTGGGACTGTATCCCAGGACCCTGAGATCACGACCCAAGCAGAAATCAAGAGCCAGCCACTTAACTGACTTAGCCACCCAGGTTCCCCAGGTGAAAGAACCTTTTCAGAATACAAAAGACCCCAAATAAACAACAACAACAACAAATTGAGATTTTCAGAATGTTTTCTTTTTCTTTTTCCTGTTTTTTAGAATGTGTTTGAACTTAAATGACTACAAATTAATATAGACTGCTATTTATGTAGGATGTTAAATATGGACTTCATGGTAACCACAAATGCAAAACTCATGATAGATACACAAAAAAACAAAAACAAAGAAATCCAAACATAGCAGTATAGAAACTCATCAACCACAATGAAAGAGAGCAAAAGAAGAAAGGAACAGAGAAGTATAGAAACAATCAGAATGCAAATACTAAAATGGCAATAAGTACATATCTATGAATAATAAAAACACATACAGACATACAGACTAAATACACATACAAACATACACACTGAAAATGAAGTGATAGAAAATATTTACTATTCATATAAAATTGTAAACATCTATGCACCCAACACTAGAACATCCAAATCCATAAAGCAAATATTAATGGACATGAAGGGAGAAATTGATGGGAATACAATAATAGTGGGTGACTTTAACACCCCACTTACATGAATGGGTAAATTATGCAGGCAGAAAATCAACAAAGAAACAGCGGGTTTGAATAACACATTGGTTCAGGTGATCATAACAGATATATACAGAATGTCCCATCCAAAGCAATAACATTCACATTCTTTTCAAGGGCACATGGAACATTCACCAGACTACATCACATATTAAGCCACAAAACAAGAATCAATTTAAAAAGATTGAAATCATACCATGCATCTTTTCCAACAACAAGGGAATGAAACTAGAAATAAACCATAATTTTAAGAAATGGGAAAACATAAACATGTGTAGGCAAACATGATATGAAACAACAAATTGGTTAAAAAAGCATGCAAAAAGAAATAAAAAAATACTTAGAGAAAATGAAAATGTAAAAACAATTGTCCAATATCTTTGGGGCACAACAAAAGTGTTTTGAGAGGGCAAAACATAGTGATATAGGCCTACCTCAAGAAACAATAAAAAGCTTAAACAAAAAAATCTAACATTACACCTAAAGGAACTACAAAAAGCATGACAGGAAAAACCCAACATGGAAGGAAGGAGATAATGAAGATGAGAGCAGGAGTAAATAACACAAAGGTGTAAAAACAAAAGGAAAAATCCAAGTACAAGCTGGATCTTTGAAAAGATAAACAAAATTGATAAATCTTTAGCCAGACTCATCAATAAAAAAGAGAAAAGGACAAAAAAATAAAATCAGAAAGGAGAGAAATAACAACTGATGCTTTAGAAATACCATAAAAATATAGCAGATTATAAGAAAATACTATAGAAAACTATATGCCAACAAACTGGACAATCTAGAAGAAATGGATAAATTCCTAGAAACATACAATCCTCTAAAACTGAATCTGGAAGAAATAGAAAGTCTGAACATATAGATAATAATAAATGACAGTGAATCAGCAATCAAAAACTACCAAAACATAGAAGCCCTGGACCAGATGGATTCACATGTAAATGTTACCAAAAATTTAAAGAAGATATAATACCTAGTCTCTCAAACTATTCCAAAAAATAGAAAAGGAAGAAAAGCTTCCAAATACATTCAATGAGGCCAGTTTTACCCTATAACAAAACCAGACAAAAACACTACAAAAAAAGAAAACTTTGAGCCAATATCCCTGATGAGTATAGATGCAAAAATTGTCAACAGAATATTAACCAACCACATACAACAATACATTAAAAAGATTACTTGTTGGGTGCCTGGGTGGCTCAGTCAGTTAAGTGTCTGCCTTTGGCTCAGGTCATGATCCTGGGGTCATTGGAGTGAGCCCCACATCGGTCTCCCTGCTTGGGGCGGACCCTGTTTCTCCTTCTCTCTCTGCGGCCCCCCACACTTGTGTTCTCTCTCTCTCTCTCAAATAAATAAATAAAATATTTTTAAAAAATATTATTTGTCATGATCAAGAGGTATTTATTACAGGGATGCAGAGTGGTTTGATATTAACAAATTAATCAACATGATACACCACATCAACAAAATGAAGGATAAAAATCATATGATCATCTCAATAGATGCAGAAAAAATTCAACACCTGTTTATGATGAAAACTCTCCACAAAGTAGTGTTAGAGGGAACATACCTCAACATAATAAAGGCCATATATGAAAAACCCACATGTATCATAATACTCAATGGTGAAAAACTGAATGCCTTCCCTCTAAGATCAGGAGTAAGACAAAAATGCCCACTCTCTTCACTTTTATTCAACATAGTACTGAAAATTCTAGCCACACCAGACATAAAAAAATAAATGAGTCATCCATACCAGTAAAGTAGAAGTTAAACTGTCACTATTTATAGATGGCATGATACCAGACATAGAAAAACCTCTAGACTTCACCAGAAAACTGCTAGAAGTAATAAATTAATTCGATAATATTTCAGGATAGAAAAATACCTAGAAATTGGTAGCATTTATATACACTAATAATAAATTTGCAGAAAGTGAAATAAAGAGAATGACACCATTTTCAATGCCTTAAAAGTAAAATACCTAGGAGTAGACTTAACCAAAGAGGTGAAAAACCTCTACAATGCAAACCACAAAGTATTGATGAAAGAAATTGAAGATGACACAAACGAATGGAAAGATATCCCATGTTCATGGATAGGAAGAATTAATGTTGTTAAAATTTCCATTTTACCCAAAACAATCTACAGGTTCAATGCAATCCCTATGAAAATACCAACAGCATTTTTTCCACAAAACTAAATCAAATAATACTAAAATTTGTATGGAAATACAAAAGACTCCAAATAAACAACAACAACAAAAATATTGAGAAAGAAAACAAAGTTGGAGGAATCATAATTCCAGATTTCAAGATATATTACAAAGCTCTAATAATCAAAACAGTATGGTTCTGGCACAAAAATAGATGAATGTAAAATAAATCAATGAAAAAAAATCAATGGAACAGAATAGGGAACCTAGAAATAAACCCACAAGTATATGGTCATTAATGTATAAGAAAGGAGGCAAGATTATACAATGGGGAAAAGATAGTCTCTTCAATAAATGGTGCTGCAAAAACTAGACAGCTACATGTAAAAGAATGAAACTGGAGAACTTTTTAATGTCAATGCACAAATATAAACTCAAAATGTATTAAAGACCTAAACGTGAGACTGGAAGCCATAAAAATTGTAGAAAAAAAGCAGTAATTTCTTTGACATTGGCCCTAGCAACATTTTTCAGATATGTCTCCTAAGGCAAGGGATACAAAAGGAAAAATAAGCTGTTGGGACTACAACAAAATTAAAAAGTTTTAGCATATTAAAGGAATCATCAACAAAACAAAATAGTGAACTTACTCGATGGGAGAAGATATTTACAAAGGATATGCTTGATGTGCGGTTAATATCCAAAATATATAAAGACACAACTCAACACACACAAAAATATATTTTAAATATGGGCAGAGGACCTAAATAGACGTTTTTCCAGAGAAGACATAAAAATGACCAACAGACACATAAAACAATGCTCAACATCACAATCATCAGGGAAAGGCAAATCAAAACCACCATGAGATATTACCTTATACTTGCCAGAATGGCTGAGATAAAAAAAAAGACAAGAAATAATAAGAGCCCATGAGGATGTGGAGAAAAAGGAACTCTTATGTACTGTTGGTGAGAATACAAATAGGTGCAGTCACTGTGGAAAATAATATGGAGGTTCCTCAAAAAATTAAAAATAGAAATCTTCTATGATCCAGTAAGTCCACTATTAGGAATTCACCCAAAGAAAATTAAAACACTAATTAAAAAATATGTTTGCATCCCTATGTTTATTGTTACAACTGCCAAGATATGAAAGCAAACTAAGTATCCATTGATAGACAAATGGATTAGATGTGGTGTGTGTGTGTGTGTGTGTGTGTGTGTGTGTGTGTATAATGCATCCATAAAAAAAGATGATATTGTGCCATTTACAACAGCATGGATGTATCTAGAGGATTTTATGTTAAGTTAAATAAGTTAGACTGTGAAAGAAAAATACCATATAATTTCACTTATATGTGGAATCTAAAAAGATATGAATAAACAAAGAGCAAAATCAGACCTATAAATACAGAGAACAAAGTGATGGTTGCCAGAGGGGAGAGATGGGGAGTTGGGAGAAATAGGTGATGGGGAGTGGGAGATATGGGCTTCCAGTTATAGACTAAGTAAGTCACAGGAATAAAAGGCACATCACACGGGGGGTGCCTGGGTAGCGCAGTCGTTAGGTGGCTGCCTTCAGCTCAGGGCGTGATCCCGGCATTCCGGTATCGAGTCCCACATCGGGCTCCTCCGCTGAGAGCCTGCTTCTTCCTCTCCCACTCCCCCTGCTTGTGTTCCCTCTCTCGCTGGCTGTCTCTCTGTCACATAAATAAATAAAATCTTAAAAAAAGGGCACATCACACGAAATATAGTCATTGATATTGCAATGATGATGTATGGGAACATACAGTAAATACACTTTTGGTGAAAATACCATTACCATAACATATAAATTTGTTGAATCACTATGTTGTACACCTGAAACTAAAGTAACATTGTTTGTCAACTGTATTAACAAAAAAACAAAAACAGAATGTGAAATCACTTCACACTTGTTAGAATGGCTATTATCAAAAAGACAAGAAATAAAAATGGGTAGAAGAAATGAATAGACATTTCCAAATAAGATATACAGATGGCCAACAGACATGTGAAAAGGTGTTTAACATCACTCATAATCTGGGAAATATAAATCAAAACTACAATGAGATATCACCTCACACCTGTCAGAATGGCTAAAATTAATGACATACATAGGAAACAACAGGTTTTGGCAAGAGTGCAGAGAGAAAAAGGAACCATCTCAGACTGTGGGTGGGAATGCAAACTGGTGCAGCCACTCTGGAAAACAGTATGGAGGTTCCTCAAAGACTTGAAAATATAACTATTCTACAATGCAGCCATTGTACTAACTAGGTATTTACCCAAAGGATATGAAAATACTGATTTCAAGGGATACATTCACCCCCATATTTATAGAAGCATTATCTGCAATAGCAAAATTATGGAAAGAGGCCAAATATCCGTTGAGTGATGAATGGATAAAGAAGCGATGAATGGAATATTACTCAGCTATAAGAAAAAACGAGATCTTGCTATTTGCAATGATGTGGATGGAGCTAGAGACTTATGCTAAGTGAAATAAGTCAGTTAGAGAAAAACTAATACCATATCACTTCACTCATAATGTAGAAATTAAGAAACAAAGGAATGAACAGGGACACCTGGACGGCTCAATTAGTTAAGTGCCTGCCTTCAGCTCAGGTCATGTTCCCAGGGTCCTGGGATCAAGCTCTATTTTGAGGTTCCCTACTCAGTGGGGAGTCTGCTTCTTCCTCTCCCTCTACCTCTTCTCCTGCTCTCTTTCTCCTTCTTGCTCTCTTGAACATGTTCTATCTCTCTCTCTCTCTCTCAATTAAATAAATAAAATCTTTTTAAAAAATGAACATGGGGGAAAAGGAGAGGCAAACCAAGAAACAGACCCTTAAGTATAGAGAACAAACTAATGATTACCACAGGGGAAGTGGGCAGGGGGATGGGTTAAATGGGTGATGGGGATTAAGGAGGGCACTTGTGATGAGCACTGGGTGTTGTATGTTAGTGTTGGATCACTAAATTGTACACCTGAAACTACTATTACACTGTATGTTAACTAACAGGTTTTAAATAAAAACTTGAAGAAAAAATAAATAGAAAGTGTTGGTGAGAATGTGGAGGAAATGAAACCCTCATGCACTGTTGGTAGGGATGTAAACTTGTACAACCACTTTGGAAAACAGTAATTGAATTCCATCCAGAAATTAAAAGTAGAACTACAGTATGATCCAGTAATTTCAATTTTGGGTATTCATCTGAAGAAAAAAACACTAACTCAAAAAAAATGTACACACCCCTGTGTTTGTTGTAGCATTATTTACAATATTCATGATATGAAAACAACTGAAGTGTCTATTGATGGATGAATGGATGAAGAAGTTGTGAGATATATATATATATATATATATATATATATATATATATATATATATATCTTCACCCCTTCCTCAAACATCATTAACATGTTAAAATTAACATGAAAAATCACAAACTTAAACTTAAGAATGAAAAGTACATAATTTTGAGGGGAAACCAGAAAGGAAAATATTTGCAACCTTGGGGTAAACCAAGATTTCTTAATAGGACACACACATGCACACCAAAAAAAAAAAATAGCAAACATTAAAAAACTGATGAGTAAGACTTCATCAAAGTTCAAAACTTCAGCTTTTTTGAAAGACACCATTAAGGAAATAAAAAAAGAAGCCACAAAGGAAGAAAATACATAATACAAATAAACCTGAAAAATGACCTGTATACAAAATAAAACTATCCTAACTAAAGGACAAAACTCCCCACACATAAAAAAGAGGAAAAGATTTGAATATATATATATGTTAGAATGTTATTCAGTCATGAGAAAGAAATAAATCCTTCCATGTCTCCACCTTTCAGAAAGAGAAAGAAAAATACTGTATGATCTCTGTAACATGTGGAATCTAAAAAAAAACAAAAACAAAACAAAACTTCCCCCCTCAAAAAAAGCCCCCAAACCTTATAGATACAGAGAACAGATTTTCGGTTGCCAGAAGTGAGGGTAGGGGGTGGGATAAGTCATGAAGTGGATACAAATTTATTTTAAAATGAAATAAATTAACTGTGGGGAAAAAGCAATATTTAACAATATACTGCTTATAAGAGACTCACTTTAGATTTAAGGACATATATAGACTTAGAGTAAAGGCATGAAATAACTCATTTCATTTCATAAAAAAAGAAGAAAAAAGAGTAGGCATAGCTATACTTATATCAGAAGGAATAAACTTTAAACTACAAATGGTAAAAGGAGATGAAGAAAGTTATTACATAATGATAAAGGGAAGAATCCATCAAGAAGATATAATAATTGTAAATAGTTATATGCCCAACACAGCAGTGCCTAAATATATGAAGCAAAAACCAACAGAGAGATACAGACTTCCAGTTATGGAATGAATAAGTCATGGAATAAAATGTACAGCATAGGGAATATTATCAGTGGTATTGTAATAGTGTTGTATGGTGACATGTGGTAGTTACACTTGTGGAGCTGTTATATAACATATAGAGTTCTTGAGTCACTATGTTGTATACCTGAAACTACTCTAAAATTGTGTGTCACTATACTCAAAGTTTAAAAGGCTGTGGGGGGGGGATAAACAGTAATACAACAATATGTAGTGACTTTAATACTCCACTTCCAACAATGGAGAGGTCATCCAGACTGTGAATTAATAAGAGAACAATAGATTTTACCAAATGAATCTAATAGACATATACAGAACAATCTAACAACAGCAGAGTACTCATTCTTCTCAAGTGCACGTAGCACATTTCATATGATAGACCATATTAGACCACAAAAGAAGTCTTAGCAAATTCAAAAAGATTGAAACATACCAAGTATCTTCTCTGACCATAATGGCATGAAAAGAGAAATAAATCATGAGAAAACTGGAAAATTCATGAACACATGTAAATTTAAAAACACTGCCCTGGAAAATCAATAGATCAAAGAAAATTTAAAGGGAAGATTAAAAAGTTTCTAGAAACAAACGAAAATAGAAACAAAGCATACCAAAACTTATGGGATACAGCAAAAGCAGTTTTGAGAGGGAAGTTCATAACAAAAAATGTCTACATTAAAAAGCAAGAAAGATCCCAAATAAACAATCTAACTCTATACGTTAATGAACTAAGAAAAGGACAAACTGAGCCTAAAGTTAGCAGAAGAAAATAAATAACAGAGATTAGAGCAGAAATAAATGAGATTGAGAACAGAAGAAAATAGAAAAGATAAATTAAGGTAAGAGTTGGTGCTTTGAAGAGATACACAAAATTGACAAAAACTTACTTAATCTAACTGTGAATAAAAAGACCCAAATCAACAAAATTATAAATAAAAGGAGACTGGACAACTAATACCATAGACATATAAAGTACTGTAAGAGGCTACTGTGAACAAATATACACCAAAAACCTGGAAAACCTAGATAAATTTAAAAATTATTAAAAACATACAACTTACCAGGACTGAATCAGGATGAAATATAAAATCTGAATAGACAGACCAGTTACAAGTAGGAAGATTGAATTAGTATCAAAAATCTTCTAACAAAGAAAAGCCCAAGACCAGATGATCTCACTGGTGTATTTTACAAACATTTAAAGAATGACATAAATCCTTCTCAAACTCTTCCAAAACAAATTAAAGAGGAGGGAACATCTCCAAACTAATTTTATAGGGCCCACATTGTCCTGATACCAAAACCAGAAAAATATACTAACTAGAATAGAAAAAGAGACCTATATGCCTAGTTAATATAGATGCAAAAATTTTCAATGAAATACTAGCCAAATGAATTCAGAAGCTCATAAAAAGCATTATTCATGAGGATTTAGTGGGAATAATCCTTGTGATGCAAGGAAGCTTCAACATATGCAAATCAATTAATGTGATACATCACATTAATAGAATGAAAAAAAGAATCATATGATTATCTCGAAACACACAGAAAAAAGCATTTAACAAGCTTCAACATCAATTTATGATACAAACTCAACAAATTAGACATAGAAGGAACATATATCAACACAATAAAGACTATACAGGACAAGATAACAATTAACATCACACTCCTTGGTGAAAAGTTGAAGTCTTTTCCTCTAAGATCAAGAATAAGACAAGGATGCCTACTATCACCACTCCTATTCAACATAGTACTGTAGGTCCTACATGGAGCAATAAAATAAGGAAAATAAAAAGCATCACAAATGAAAGGAAGAAGTTAAATTGCCTCTATTCGAAGATGACATAATTACCCATATAGAAAATCTTGAAGAATTCATCAAAAAATTGTTAAATCTAATCAATAAATCTAGTAAAATTGCAGAATACAAAATTAACATACAAAAATCAGTAGAGTTTCTATACACTAAGAGTAACTTATGAAAAAATTAAAAAATAGATTCATTTTACAATGACATTAAAAACAATAAAATACTTAGAAAAAAAATTTAACCAAAGAGGTGAAAATTTTCTACTCTGAAAACAAGACATTGATGAAAAAAATCAAAGAAGACACAAATGAATGGAAAGGTATCTTGTGTTCATGGATTGGATAAATTAGTATTGTTAAAAGGTCAATATTACCAAAAGCTAAGATTTAATGCAATCCCTACCCAAATTCCAATGACATTTTTTACGGAATTAAAAAAAAAACTCCCAAAATTTATATGGGACCATAAAAGACCCCACGTAGCCAAACAACTCCTGAGGAAGAAGGGCAAAGTTGGAAGCATCAGACTTCCTGATTTCAAGCTATACTATAAAGCTATAGTAATAAAAACTGTAAGGTACTGGCACAAAAATAAATAGACCAATAGAACAGAATTGAAAGCCCAGAAATAAACCTATGCTCATTGTATCAACTGATATTTGAAAAGGGAGCCAAAATATTCAATGGAGAAAAGACAGTATCTTCAATAAATGGTGCTGGGATAATTGGATACACAAATGTAAGAGAATAAAACTGGACCCCTATCTAAAACCACTCATAAAAATTAATTTGAAATAGATTAAAGACTTAATAGTAAGACCTGAAACCATAAAACTCCTAGAAGAAAACATAGGAATAAACTTCTCTAACACAGGTCTTGTAATCATTTTTTGGATATGACACCTAAAGCACAAGTAACAAAATCAAATATAAATAATATGAAACCACATCAAACTAAAAACTTCTGCACCACAAATGAAACCATCAACAAAGTGAAAAGATAAACCTATGGAATGGGTAAAATATTTGAAAAATGTCAATCTAATTAGAGATTAAACTCCAAAATATATAAAGAACTCATACAACTTAATAGCAAAAAAAAAAAAAAATCCAATAAAAAATGGGCAAAAGGCCCAAATAGGCATTTGTCTAAAGAAAATACATGAAATGCCAACAGGTACATAAAAAGATGCCTAACATCACTAGTCCTCAGGGAAATTAAAATGAAAACCACAATGTGATATCACCTCATGCCTTTCAGAATTGTCATCATCAAAGAGATAAGAAATACATGCTGGCAACGATGTGAAAAAAAAGGTAGCCCTGGGCACTGTTGGTAGGAGTGAAAATTGGTACAACCACTAAGTAAAGTAATATGGAGGACCCACAAAAAAATAAAAAAATAGAACTACCATATGATCCAGCAATTCTGCTTCTGGGAATATATCAAAAGAAAACAAAAACACTAACTCAAAAATATAACTCTACCCCTATGTTCATAGAAGCATTATTTATAACAGCCAACACATTGATAGATGAATGGATTGTGAGAACATATATATATTTTTCAGCCATAAAAAATGAGAAATTCCTACAACTTGCAATAACATGGATGAAACCTGAAGGCATTATGCTAAGTAAAATAAGCAAAACAGAAAAAGACAAATACTGTATGATCTCACTTATATGTGGAATAAAAAAAAACTAAACTCATAGGAAAATATATAAAACTTGTGATTACCAGAATTGGAAGGGAGGGAGAAACTAAATTGATGAAGGTGGTCAAAAGGTACAAACTTTCAGTTATAAGTACTAAGGATGGAATATACAGCAGGATGACTATAGCTAATACTGATTATGATATATAGGAAAGTTGTTAAGAGTTTAAGTCCTATGAGTTCTCATTATAAGACTAATTTTTTTTCAGTTTCATTATTTTTCTTTTTATTTTATCTAGGTGAGAATATGAATGTTAGCTAAACCTATTGTGATAATCACTTTACAATATATGTAAATACAACCATCATGCTGTATGTCTTAAACTTATACAGTAATGTATGTCAATCATTTCCCAACAAAGCTTGTACAAAAATTAAATAGGTCACAGATAAGAAAGAAAAACAAAGGAGAAATAAAGAGAAAAAACATAATAGGAGAAAAAAATAAGATTAAGTGTTATTTTTTAAAGATTTATTTATTTTTAGAGAGAGAGAGAGTGAAAAAGCATGTGCATGTGAGTGAGCAGGAGGAGGGACAGAGGGAGAGGGAGAGAGACAATCCTCAAGCAGACTCCCCACTGAGTGAGGAGCCCGATGCAGGACTGTATCCCAGGACCCTGAGATCATGACCTAAGCTGAAATCAAAAGCCAGCAACCCAACCGACTGAGCCAACCAAGCACCCCTAAGTGTTATTTTTAATTGTGGATAAAATGCCACTAGCTATGTCTTATAAGTAACAGCTGTTCAACTCCAACTTTGACAGCTATCTATCTTTGTATCATATATCTGTCGATCTATCATCTATCATCTATTTATCAACTTTCTATCTGACATTTATTGTGGCAAAAACTAGCTCTTCATTAAACATTTCATTTTCTTTCCTTCTACTGTAAGAGTCAGACATTTTTCAGAGTTCTTTATCCTTAGATATAAATGAGTTCTAGTCAATGAAACATGAGCAGAATAATATATTTCTACATCCAAGTCTGACCCATAAAAAACATCTACTAAGCATTAATCATGCTCTTTCTCCATCTGACTAAACATCAGCGTTTGTTATGACAGCCAGCCTTACACTAACTACTTTTACATTTTAAAATAATTTTCATTTGAGAATCAGAATTTAATAAATCAGAGTAAACAATCTTGTTACTTTCATGTAGGAAGGTCTTAAGGTTGGCTACTGTGAGAAGCACAAAAATCTAATTCCTGGCAACTATCTGGTACTATCCACAGTATCACGCCCTTTACCTTGCCTTCCACCTGCTTATACAGTATATTATTTACTTCTTTCTTGAGTATTGTTTTGTTTTGTTTTGTTTTTAAAGAATTGGTTTTCAAAAAGGAAAGAAGAGGAAAAACCAAGAAACAGACTCTTAGCTAAATAGAGAACTAACTGATAGTTACCAGAGGGGAGTGGGTGGGGGAATCGTTTAAATAGGTGATGGCAATTAAGGATTGAACTTGTGATGAGCAGTGGGTGTTGTATGGAAGTGTTGAATCACTATATTATATACCTGAAACTAATATTACACAGTGTGTTAACTAACAGGAATTTAAATAAAAATTTTAAAAGGAACTGGTTTGCACATTAAAACAATACAATATACTAGTCTGCTTACATTACATACGATTTTGAAAAATGTGCCCACTTTTCAGAAGATGAACTGACATGATTCATCACCTAGATATCCACATATATAAATTATAATTTTGCCAACATATAGTACACCATTAGTTTTTCATGTAGTCTTCAACGATTCATTCATTATGCATAACACCCAGCGCTCACCACTGCACATGCCTTCCTTACTATATGTTGGTGAATTGAACATAATAATAAAAAATAAAATAAAATAAATTAAATTTAACAAATGATTATGAAAGGAATGGAAATTTTTATTTTATTTCTTAATTTTTTTTATTATGTTATGTTAGTCATCTTACAGTACATCCCCAGTTGCTGATGCAGTGTTGCATGATTCATTGTTTGCGTATAACACCCAGTGCTCCATGCAATACGTGCCCCCCTTAATATACCCATCACTGGCCTATCTCAATCCCCCATCCCACTCCCCTATGAAGCCCTCAGTTTGTTTCCCAGAGTCCATAGTCTCTCGTGGTTCATTCCGCCTTCTGTTTACCACCCTACTTCATTCTTCCCTTCCTTCTCCTACCAATCTCCCTGCTATTTCTTATGTTCCATGAATGAGTGAAACCAGATGATAATTGTCTTTCTCTGCTTGACTTATATCACTTAGCGTAATCTCCTCCACTCCCGTCGATATTGCTGCAAATGTTGGGTAGTCGTTCTTTCTGATGGCTGAGTAATATTGCATTGTATATATGGACCACAACTTCTTAATCCAGTGATCTGTTGAAGGGCATCTCGGCTCCTTCCACAATTTAGCTATTGTGGACAATGCTGCTATGAACATTGGGGTGCATATGGCCCTTCTTTCACTGTCTGTATCTTTGGGGTTAATACCCAGTAGTGCAACGGCTGGATCATAGGGTAGCTCAAGTTTTAATTTTTTAAGGGACCTCCACACTGTTTTCCAAAGTGGCTGTAACAACTTGTAATCCCACCAATGTTGTATGAGGGTTCACCTTTCTCCACATCCTCTCCAACATTTGTTGTTTCTTGCCTTGTCCATTTTTCCCATTCTAACTGGCATAAGGTGGTACCTCAATGTGGTTTTGTTTTGAACTTCCCTGATGGCTAATGATTTTGAACATTTTTTCATGTGTCTCTTAGCCATCTGTATGTCTTCATTGGAAAAGTGTCTGTTCATATCTTCTGCCCATTTTTGGATTTGATTATTTGTTTCTTGTGTATTGAGTTTGAGAAGTTCTTTGTAGAGCTTGGATACCAGCCTATTATCTGTAGTTTCATCTGCAAAAATATTCTCCCATTCTGTGGATTGCCTCTTTGTTTTGATGGCTGTTTCCTCTGCTATGGAGAAACTTTTTATCTTGATGAAGTCCCACCAGTTCATTTTATCTTTTGTTTCTCTTGCCTTTGGAGATATGTCATGAAAGAATTTGCTGTGGCTGATTTCAAAGAGGTTACAGCCTATGTTCTCCCCTATGATTCTGTTGTATTCCTGTCTCACATTGAGGTCTTTCATTCACTTGGAGTTTATATTTGTGAATGGTGTGAGAAAGTGGTCAAGTTTCATTTTTTTGCATATAGCTGTCCAAGTTTCCCAGCACCATTTATTGAAGAGACTGTCTTTTTTCTACTGGATTTTTTTCCTGCTTTGTCAAATATTAGTTGCCCATGGAAGCAAGGGTAAATTTCTGGGGTCTCTATTCTGTTCCATTGGTCTATGTGTCTGTTTTTGTGCCAGTACCATGCTGTCTTTGTGATCACAGCTTTGTAGTATAGATTGAAATCAGGCAATGTGTTGTCCCAGCTTTGTTTTTCCTTTTCAACAATTTTTTGGCGATTCAGGGTCTTTTCTGGTTCCACACAAATTTTAGGCTTGTTTGTTCCAGCTCTTTGAAAAATGTCTTTGGTATTTTGATCAGGATGGCATTGAAAGTGTAGATTCCTCTGGGTAGCATAGATATTTTAACTATGTTTATTTTTCCGATCCATGAGCAGGGAATGTTTTTCCATTTTTGGTGTCTTCCTCAATGCCTTTCAACAGTGTTCTGTAGTTTCTAGAATATAGATCCTTTACCTCTCTTGTTAATTCTGACATATTGTATGATTTTTGGTGCTACTAAAAATGGAATCATTTCCCAAATTTTTCATCTTCAGTCTCACTTTTCGTGTATAGAAATGCAATGGATTTCTGAGCATTGATTTTGTTTCCTACCACATTATTGAATTTTTCTATGAGTTCTAGTAATTTACGGGTGGAGTCTTTTGGGTTTTATATATAGCATATCATGTTATCTATGAAGAGAGACAGTTTGACTTCTTCTTTGCCAATTTGAATACATTTTATCACTTTTTTTTCTGATTGCTGTTGCAAGGACTTCTAGTACTATGTTGAACAAAAATGGTGAGAGTGGGCATCCTTTTCGTGTTCCTGATCTTAAGGGAAAGACTCTCAGCGTTTCCCCATTGAGAATGACATTCGCTATGGGCTTTTCATAGATGGATTTTATGAAATTGAGGAATGTATCCTCTATACCTACATTCTGAAGGGTTTTAATCAGGAAAGGATGCTGTATTTCATCAAATGCTTTTTTTTCATCAATTGAGAGGATCATAGGGTTCTTGACACTTTTCTTGTTGATGTGATCTATCACACTGATCAATTTGCAAATGTTGAACCATGCTTGCATCTGAGGGATGAATCCCACATGGTCATGATGGATAATCCTTTTAATGTACTGTTGGATCCTATTAGCTAGGATCTTAGAATTTTGACATCCATATGCATCAGGGATATCGGTCTGTAATTCTCCTTTTTGATGGGGTCTTTGCCTGATTTGGGGATCAAGGTAATACTGGCCTCATACAATGAGTTTGGTAGTTTTCCTTGTTTCTATTTTTTTGAAACAGCTTCAGGAGAATAGGTATTATTTCTTCTTTGGTAGCATTCCCCAGGGAATCCGTCAGGCCCTGGACTCTTGTTTGGGGGGGGAGGTTTTTGATCACTAATTCAATCTCTTCATGATTAATTGGTCTGTTGAATCAATTTCTTCCTGTTTCAGACTTGGTAGTTTATAGGTTTCCAGGAAGGCATTCATTTCTTCCAGTTTGCTTCATTTATTGGCATATGGTTGTTGATAATAGCTTCTAATGATTATTTCTATTTCCTTGGTGTTGGTCACAATCTCTCCCCTTTCATTCATAATTTTATTAATTTGGGTCCTTTCTCTGTTCTTTTGAATAAGTCTGGCTAGTGGCTTATCAATCTTATTTATTCTTTCAAAGAACCAGCTTCTAGTTCTGTTGATCTGCTCTATTGTGCTCCTGGTTTCTACTTCATTGATCTCTGCTCTAATCTTGACCAACTGCCTTCTTGTGTGTGAGTTGGGCCTATTCTTCTGTTCCAGCACCAGCACCTTAAGGTAAGAATATAAAAACTGCATTTTAGATTTTTTTTATTCTTTTGAGTGAGGCTTGGATGGCTATATATTTTCCCCTTAGGACTGCCTTTGCAGTGTCCCATAGGTTTTGGACCGATGTGCTTTTTTTCTCTTTGGTTTCCATAAATTGCTTAAGCTCTTCTTTAATTCCCTGGTTTACCCAATCATTCTTAAGCACGATGGTTCTTAGTTTCCAAGTGTTTGAGTTTCTTCCAAATTTTTCCTTGTTCCAATTTCAAAACATTGTCGTCTGAGAATATGCAGGGAATAATCTCGGTCTTTTGGTATCGGTTGAGACCTGTTTTGTGACCCAGTATATGGTCTATTCTGGAGAAAGTTCCATGTATATTCAAAAAGAATGAGTATTCTGTTGTTCTGGGTTATAGTGTTCCGTATATATCTATGATGTCCATCTGGTCCAGTATGTCATTCAAAGCTCTTGTTTCTTTGTTGATTTTCTGCTTAGGTGATCTGTGTATTGCTGAGAGTGGAGTGTTGAGGTCCCCTACTATTAACGTATTATTATTTATATGTCTTTTTATTCTGGTTAAGAGTTAGCTTGTGTATCTAGCTGCTCCCATGTTAGGGGCATAGGTATTTATAATTGTCATATCCACTTGTTGCATACATCCTTTAAGAATAATATAGTGCTTTTCTGCATCTCTAATTGCAGTCTTCAGTTTAAAATATAATCTGTCTGATATGAGAATTGCTACCCCAGCTTCCTTTTGAGGTCTGTTGGCATGAAAAATGGTTCTCCATCCCTTCACTTTCTGTCTGGATGTATCTTTAGGTTCAAAATGAATCTCTTGTAGACAGTATATGGAGAGGTCATGTCTTTTTATCCAATCTGCAACTCTGTGGTATTTTATGGGAACATTTAGGCCATTCACATTGAGAGTGATTATTGAGAGATATGATTTTAATGATGTCATGTTGCCTGTGAAATCTTTGTTTCTATAGTTTGTAAATTTCTGTTCTGTATCACTCTTGGGGTATTTTTACTTTTATAGAACCCCTCTTAATATTTCCTGTAGGGCTGGCTTGGTGGTCACATATTCTTTCAGTTTCTGCTGGTCTTTGGAAGGTCCTGGTCTCTCCATCAATTCTGAATGACAGTCTTGCTGGATAAAGCATCCTCGTGTGCATGTTCTTCTCACTTAGTGCTCTGAATATGTATTGCCAGCTTTTTCTTGCCTTGCCAGGTCTCTGTAGACAGGTCTGACATTTTTCTGATGTTCCTCCCTCTATAGGTGAGGATTCTCTTCCCCCTGGCCACTTTCAAGATTATATCCTTGGATCTAATATTTGCAAATTGTAGTATTATGAGATGTGTTGTTGGTCTATTCTCATTGACCTTGGGAGGGGTCCTCGCTGCCTCTTGGGCATGAATGCTTGTTTTCTTCACCAGATTAGGGAAGTTCTCTGCTACGATTTGTTCAAATATCTCTTCTAGTCCTCTCTCTTTCTCCACCCCTTGGGGATGCCGATGATTCTGACATTGGAACATTTCATTGAGTCAGTAATCTCCACTAATCTACATTCTTGAGATTGGATTTTTTGGGGCCAATTCCCATTTTTTCCTTCTTTTCTATCATCCCATCTTTCTATTCACTAATTCGTTCTTCTGCCTCATTTACCGTGGCCATTAGTGCATCCAGTTTAGACTGCATTTGATTCACAGCATTTTTAATTTCTGCCAGATTCGTTCTCATTTCTGCCCTTTGAGATTCTATATTCCTGTTAATGTTTTCGTTGATATATTTTTTTCAAGCCTACACATCATCTTGACCATTGTTACTCTGAACTCCATTTCTGACAATTTTCTTATATCCATATCCATCAGTTCTGTGGCAGAGCCCACAGTCTCTGTTTCTTTCCTTTATTGGGAGTTTCTCCTCCTTGTCATTCCGATTAGGAGTGGTTGAGAGGATGTACAGAGCCCAAAGTATTGACCAGGAACCAAGCAATGTGCTCTTGTTTTGTAGGAACCTTAAGGATGGGGGCTTCTTTATTTTTCAGCCTGTCTTCTGGGCAAGGGGCCTGCAGTGCTGTTACTCAGGCAACCCTGTTTGGGTAGAGTTGCCCCGTCCTCTGTGAGGGTGGCTGGGGATGGGCACAATGCGAACTGGTATTTCTGGGCTTTTGTTGTCTGGTGGCTTTCCCTAGTGGTTTTCTGTGACTCTTCTTAAATTCAGAGTAGCAGTGGCCATATCCTAGCCTCTGTCTCAGAACAGAGAGATCGCAGTCTGCTCTCCACTGAGCTCTCCTGGCCATTTTAACTCTGTTTCTATTGCTGCTGCTAAAAACCCTGCAGCGTCCCAGGTTGTGTGCCCCACAGCCACTCTCCCAGTCCTTGCTCCCAGGGCCAGCATGTCTCTGTCCTTTGTGCTTCTAGCACCACCAGCCACCCCTGGTTCCCCGCTTTCACTTCTGAGCTCCCTGTTTCAGTGTGGTTCGGGCGTGCTCCTGAGCTCCTGGTTTCAGTCTAGTTTGAGTGCATGCTCTGGGTTCTGGTTTTCAGTCTGTTCACACACACGTGCTCCTGAGCTCCCGGTTTAAGTCTGGTTCCAGTGAGTGCTCTGGAGCTTCGGTTTTCAGTCTCACTGCACACACTCTGGAGCTCCTGTTTTCAGTCTGGTTGCATGTGCCCTCCCGAGCTCCCAGTGTCAGTCTGCTTTTTTGGGGGCTACTGGTCCATGAGTGCGGCCCGCTCCCCAATGCAGGAGGTTACTGCTTCCCAGTGCCTGAGGGCAGTGGCTCCCTCCCCCTTCAATTTATCTTCTGATATCTGTCCTCAGATTAATGGCTCCCCACTTTGTACCTCAATACTCAGCACCGGAGATGTTTGTTTGTAGAGATCCACAGGTATCTTCCTATGTCTTAGGCTGATTTCATGGCTGTTCAGGATGATCTGGTAGATATCCAGCTCAATTCAGTGGACCAGCTGAAAAAATGTCCCCTACTCCTCCACCACCTTTTTTCTTCCCTGGAATGAAATATTTTAAAATACACAAATAAATATTTCAGATTAAAATGTACTTCCAGTGTAAGCTTTTATAGTTTCCATTTTAAAGTCTTACCCTAATAAATTTAAATACAGAAGGTATTTGAAAATTTATTTAGAGAAAATTCACTTTGGCTTTATTACAGAAAGAAGTTGTGATATGTGAATATATATAGTTCAGCCATAAAAAGATGAGGAAAGCCTATAATTTGTGACAACATGAATGGACTTTAAAGACATTATATTAAGTGAAATAAGTCAGATAGAGAAAGACAAATACTGTATGATCTCAATTACATATGGAATAAAAAAAGGTCCCAGAAAAAGAGATCAGACTTGTGTTTACCAGAGCCAGATTGTGAGCAGGAAGGAAGGAACTGAAGGAAGGCGGTCAAAAGTAACAAAATTCTAGTTATAAATAAATAGTAGAGACAAAATTTACAGTATGATGGCTATAGTTAACACTGTTGTATAATATATAGAAACATTATTTAGAGAGTAAATCTTAAGAATTCTCATCACAAGGAGAAGATTTATTTTTCTTTTATTTTTAATTATAGTATCTTTATGAGATGATTGTCAGTTGAACCTACTGTGGTAATTTCACAATGTGTGTAAATCAAACAATTATTCTGCAAGCTTTAAACATACAGTAATGCATGTCATTTCTTAATGAAACTGGAAAAAAGACCACAAACAAAAGCCTTGCCAGACGTGGACTAGTCTTCTCACTCTGCTGAGGTAGAGGAGCTAATTCATAACCCCAATAACTACTGAATATGGCTTCCAGCCTTAACCAACCAGAAAGGTGGGGTGGAACACCTTGAAAACTACATAGGCCAAAAACATTCAAACAGTATTCAGGAGGAAAAGTTGATCATTTTTAGAGCAAAGCCAGTGGCCCTGGTTAGCCAGGGAACTAAAGGAACATGTCAGTTTAAGTCAAGAGCACAAAGCCTTGCCAGATTTGAAGTCAATTATCTTGCTCTGTCTGGGCAGAGAAACTAATTTGTAGTCTTGCCTATTGCTGCAGTTAGCCTTCAGTCTAACTGATCAGGGGACATAAAAAGAGTACACAGGACACTGCATAGCTCATTCATCAGCCCTGTTTATAAGGCACTTGAACATAGAAAGAACACAGCCCAAGTCTTCCCCCAATGGCAGAGTAAAGCTGGTGGCACTCTCTTGTCAGGGAATTTTGTGAGTAGTCTTGGCAGATTCAGGTACCCAAACAATGAGCTGTCCATACCTTAAAGCCTGTTTAGTAACCCCATGAGGGCAGGGAACTTAATTCATAGTCTTAAGCTACTGCTGAGTATAGTAACCTATCCCAACTGTCTAGAAAATCTGACCACAGATCCCAGGCTATTGCAAATCCCATCCTAAAGCTTCATCTGGGCAGGAAACCAATCCAGAAGTCTTATCAAAGTGTTCTCAGCTAGTGGCATTCTTCCACACACACCTCAGAGCATGGGATGTGTCCTAGCCCCAAAATAGACTCTTATGAAAAGTCCCACCTGCCCAAGTACATTGCCAGAAAATACATCTAGAAACCCAATGTACACTAGATGGTGAAGAACTGTCTCTTCTAAAGCAAACCTGTAAAGTTTAAAGAGGAAACCACTTACTCAAATACACAGAAACCAACATAAGGAAGCCAGAATTACAAAAAATCAGGTAAAGATGACACCCCCAGACATAAGTGACCCTAAAGAAATGCAGTTTTATGAATTCCTCTTAAATAAGTTTATCAAACTATAAGGACACACAGACAACAAAACAAAATTGGGCAAATAATACATTAAAAAATGAGAAGTTCAACAAAGAAATAGCAATCATTAAACAGAAATCCTAGAGCTACAAAGTGCAATGACTGAAATGAAAAACTTAATAGAAAGCTTCAAAAACAGACTTGGACATCTGGAACAATGAATCAGTAATGTAGAAAATAAGAAATTTGAAATTATTCATTTAAAGAAAATGATGATACATACATGATAGATATATGATAGATAGATAGATAGATAGATAGATAGATAGATAGATAGATGATAGATTGATAGATGCAAAAAAAAAAGCCTATGGGACTTGTAGGACACAATCAAAATTAAGAGTATCTGCATTGTGGGAATTCCAGAAGGAGAAAAGATAGAAAAAAGGACAGAAGTAATATTTAAAGAATTAATGGCTTTTTTTAAAGCAATAATGACTAAAAACTCCCCAAGGCTGGGGAGAGACAATGAGGTCAGAGACAATGAGAGATCAATGAGGTCCAATGGATCTCAAATAGGTTGAACCCAAAAAGGGCTAAAGGAAAAACAAAGCTGGGGGCATCACAATGCTGGATTTCGAGCTGTACTACAAAGCTGGGATCACAAAGACAGCATGGTACTGCACAAAAACAAACACATAGACCAATGGAACAGAATAGAGAACCCAGAAATGGACTCTTGGCTCTTTGGGCAGCTAATCTTTGATAAAGCAGGAAAAAACACCCAGTGGAAAAAAGACAGTCTCTTCAATAAATGGTGCTGGGAAAAGTGGACAGCTACCTGCAAAACAATGAAACGTCACCACTCTCTCACACCATACACAAAGATAAACTCCAAATGGATGAAAGACTGTGATGTGAGACAGGAATCCATCAAAATCATAGAGGAAAACATAGGCAGTAACCTCTACGACATCAGCCAAAGCAAGCTTTTTCATGACACATCTCCAAAGGCAAGAGAAACAAAAGATAAAATGAACTTGTGGGACTTCATCAAGATCAAAAGCTTCTGCACAGCCAAGGAAACAGTCAAAAAAACTAAGAGGTAGCCCACGGAATGGGAGAATATATTTGCAAATGACACTACAGATAAAAGACTGGTATCCAAGATCTACAAAGAACTTCTCAAACTCAATACACGAGAAACAAATAAACAAATCATAAAATGGGCAGAAGACATGAACAGACACTTTTCCAATGATGACATACAAATGGCTAACAGACACATGAAAAAAAATGTTCAACATCATTAGCCATCAGGGAAATTCAAATCAAAACCACCCTGACATACCACCTTACAACAGTTAGAATGGCAAAAATTGACAAGGCAAGAAACAGCAATTGCTGGAGAGGATGTGGAGAAAGGGGATCCCTCTTACATTGTTGGTAGGAATGCAAGTTTGTACAGCCACTCTGGAAAACAGTGTGGAGGTCCCTTAAAAAGGTAAAAATTGAGCTACCCTAGGATCCAGCCATTGCACTAGTCGATATTTACACAAAGATACAGACGTAGTGAAGAGAAGGCCCAATGCACCCCAATGTACATAGTAGCATTGTCCACAATAGCTAAATCATGGAAGGAACCGAGATGCCCTTCAACGGATGACTGGATTAAGAAGATATGGTCCATATATACAATGGAATATTACTCAGCTATCAGAAAGAACGAGTTCTCAACATTTGCTGCAACATGGACGGCACTGGAGGAGATAATGCTAAGTGAAATAAGTCAAGCAGAGAAAGACAATTATCATATGATTTCTCTCATCTATGGAATATAAGAACTAGGAAGATTGGTAGAGGAAGAAAGGGATAGAGAAGGGGGGTAATCAGAAGGGGGAATGAACCATGAGAGACTATGGACTCTGGGAAACGAACTGAGTGCTTCAGAGGGGAGGGGGTGGGGGAATGGGATAGGCGGGTGATGGGTAGTAAGGAGGGCACATATTGCATGGTGCACTGGGTGTTATACGCAACTAATGAATCATCAAACTTTACATCAGAAACCAGGGATGTACTGTATGGTGACTAACACAATATAATTTAAAAAAGCATTAAAAAAGAAGAAACTTTATAATTAATTTGACAAAACTCAAAGACAAAGAACACATTTTGAAAATGACAAAGGAAAAATAATTTACATAAAAGCGAACTCCCAAGATGACCAGTGGATTTCTCAACAGAAACTTGTGAGACCACAAGAGACTGGGATGATATACTCACAAATTTATATGAAAAGAACTTCCAACCAAGAATTGTACACATGACAAAACTGTCCTTCAGAAATGAAGAAGAAATAAAAACTTTTCTAGAAAAACCTGGGATAGTTCATCACCACTAGACCTGCCTTGAAAGAAATTCTAAAAGTCGTCCTTTGAGTAAAAGTAAAATTCTGCTAATAAACATCATAAAAACATAAGAAGATACCATAAAAATCACAGGCAATGGTAAATATACAATGTTAGATTGTGTAATAAGGTAATGGTAGTACATAATCTACTTACGACACTACTTTAAAAGTTAAAAATAAACTTTGTAAAGTAACCATAACTATAACAATCTGTTATTGGATGCATAATATGAAAATCAGCAAACCATAGCACTTATAAGCTAAAATGTGAGGTGGAGGAGAATTAAAATTGTAACATTCTTAAGTGCTATCAAACCTGTATTATTGTCTGTTTTTTTTTCTTTTTTAAATATTTTATTTATTTATTTATTTGAGAGAGAGAGAGCCTGAGCAGGGGCAGGAGCAGAGGGAAAAGCAAACTCCCTGCTGAGCAGGGAGCCCAATGTGGGGCTCAATGCCAGGACCCTGGGATCATGATCTGAGCCGAAGGCAGATGCTTAACCGACTGAGCCATTCAGGCACCCCTATTGTTGTCAATTTAAAATAGGTGTTATAATTTTAAGCTATTTTTCATAAGCTTTATGGTCAGTACAAGGGACAAACCTGTAGTAATTACATGAAATAGCATGATAAAGTCAAAGTATACTGATACCAAATACATCAAAACACACAAACACAAAAACAGCAAGATAAAAAGGAAGAAAAATGAACCTACAAAAATAGCCAGAGAAACTTAACAAAACGGTAAGAGTAAGTTTTTATCTATCAATAATTATTTTAAATGTAAATAGATTAAATTCTCCAATCAAAAGAATGGCTGAATGTATTTCAAAAACAAGATCCAACAACATACTGTCTACAAGAGACTCACTTGACCCATAATGACACATATATACTGAGGGTGAAGGGGTGGAAATAAATATTTCAAGCAAATGGTCACAGAAAGAAACAAACAAAAATGTAAGTATACTTACATCAGACAAAATAGATTTCAAATTAAAACTAGTAAAAAGAGATAATTATAATTATTACATAACGGTTAAAGGGTCTATCCATTAAGAATATATAATGTTTGTAGGAGGAGGCAAGATGGTGGAAGAGTAGGGGACCTTGTTTCATTTGGTCCCTTGAATTTAGCTGGATATCTAGCAAACCATTCTGAATACCCACAAATTCAGCCTGAGATGTAAGAAAAATATCTGGAACTCTACAACTAGAAAAGCAAATGGTTTTGGTTTTTGGTTTTTGGTTTTTGGTTTTTGCACTGTAGGTGGTGTAGAGTCATGAATCTGTGGGGAGATATCAGAAGATAAATGAAGGCCGGGGCTGGGGGAGGAGGACTCCATAAGCTGGCTACCAGAAAGTGATATAACACTGGAGCATAAAATCAGAACCTTTAGAAATCTGCTCCAGTGAGAGGCATCCTTTTCTGAAAGGGGCTTAAGGGATAAAAAGGGCAGAATTCTAGAGTGGTCATTGTGGTTTCAGGATCCTAGGAGTCACAGAATGAACAAGGGTGCATGAACCAGTAGAATGCCCAAGCAGTGGAGTGGGGAAACTGGTTACGGTCAGTGACCCCAGGAGAGGACTCTGACTTTGAGTTGCCATAAACCACAAACCAGGCAGGTCAGGGGACTGCTCTCTGCCTCATCACCCTGAAAAGGATTGGAAAGAGCTAGCCATTTACCATTCCCTGGGAGCAGCAAAATGGCTGCACCGAAGACCATGCAATAGCTCTGTGTGGCAACAGCCCCAGAAAGGACAGTAAGGTGAAACCCAGCTGTGGCCCAGGAGCAGCAGAGCAGGGTATACACATGAGCCCAAAACTGCTCACATTCCCAAGGCAAACAAAGGGCAGTGATGCTGGCAGGTCCCCTGGACTCCCCCTGGAAGGATTACAGTGGGAACGCACCTCAAGAGTCTGCAGAGTTTGGCACACACTACAGTGAAAACTGTCCCAGAGGGTTTATTTAAGAGGGGGAACTGAGATCCTTTGGCTCTGGGCCAGAGATCCGGGCACAGCCATTTTTATTCTGATCCTCTAAAAAGGCACAGAAAGCCTGTGGGGAAAAAAGCCACAAAGATGACTAGCTTACACTGAACACAGCACCCTGGCAAGGGGTGGGGCAACTCCGCCCAGGCAAAGACACCAGAGAAGCAGCACAGCAGGCCACTCCCCCAGAAGACAGATTGGAACAACAGGTGGATGAGAAGTTTATGGATCCCATAGGACCATAAAAAACCAGTGCCAGGGGAAAATAGTATATTGAGCTCCAGGTGTTTTCTCACAATTCATTTACCTTTCAGTTTAAAATTTTCCATTTCCTTTTTTTTCTTACCTTTTTCCAATTTCAACTAGAGTCTTATTTTACCAACATTTGTTTTTGAGTAGCTTTTTAACTTTTATTTTTTCCATTAACATTTTATAGATACATGTTTCAATCTAGTCCTTTAGACTTTTTTCACTCTATTCAATTCTCTCTCTCTCTCTCTCTCTCTCTCTCTCTCTCTCTCTCTCTCTATATATATATATATATATATATATATATATATATATATATATATATGTTTTGCTTTCATTGAACTTTTGGGATGTGGTGTCTTCTAACACACAGACCAAAATTCAACCAGGAACAAGTGGATCATGCAGTTTTTTCCAACCTGTGAGATTATAGTCTCCTCCCTTTTTCTTGTTTGGTTTGGTTTGGTTTGCTTTGCTTTGCTTTTATGCTGTGATTCCAACAACTTTGGACTTGTCTAGGGTGTATTTTGCTTGAGTCATGGTTGATATTATGGACCCTGCTCACTCCTTCACCCATCCTTCTCTGGGAAAAATGAATAGAAGGAGAAATTCATAAGTAAAAAAAAATAACCAGAGACAATGTTCATTGCCACAGAGCTAATCAATATGGATTAAGATGGATTTAAGATGTCAGAAATGGAATTCAGGGTAGTAATTATTAAGTTGATATCTGGGCTTGAACAAAGCAAAAATGACAGTAAAGAATCTCTCAGGGTAGAAATGAGAACTAATAAGGCTGAAATTAAAAATGCTATAACTGAGATGCAGTCTAAATTGGATGCTCTAACAGCTAGGATCAATGAGGCAGAAGAGAATAAGTGATCTAGAGCACAGTACAAGCTGATGGAAAGGAAGGAGGATGAGGAAAAGCGAGAAAGACAACTCAGATCCCATGAAAAAAGGCTTCATGACTTTAATGATGCCAGAAAATTTTTTTAAAAAGTCAGAATTATTGGGGTGACTGAGGGGGTGGAGAGAGAGAGAGGTCTGGAAGGTATATTTGAGCAAATCATAGCTGAGAACATCCTTAATCTGGGGAAGGAAACAAGCATTCATGTACCACGGGCAGAGAGGACCCCTCCCCAAATAAATAAAAATAGATCAACACCCAAATATATAATAGTGAAGCTTGCAAACTTTAGAGAAAAAGAAGCTTTTCTGAGAGCAACTCAGGAGAGGGGGTTCCTTATGTAAAGAGGGAGGAACAACAAACTAACATGAGACTTAACCACAGAAACCTGGCATGCCAGAAAGAGCTGGCATGATATATTCAGGGTAATAAATGAGAAGAACATGCAGCCAAGAATACTTTATCCAGCAAGGCTGTCATTCAGAATGGAGGGAGACAAAAAGAGTTTCCAGGACAGAAAGAAACTGAAAGAATATGTGAACACCAAGCCAGCCCTGCAAAAAATAGTAAGGGGGATACAGTAAGGGAAGAGAGACCCCAAAAGTTAGCATAGACCAGGAAAAAAAAACAAAAAGAGAAGAACTACAGAAACAAGAACTTTACAGGCAATACAATGGCACTAAATTAATATCTTTCAATAGTTACTCTGAATGTAAACAGGCTAAATGCTCCAACCAAAAAACACAAAGTATCAGATTGCATGAAAAGCAAGACCCATCCATATGCTGTCTACAAGAGGCTCATTTTAGACATAAAGACATCTCTGGACTGAAAGTGAGGGGATGGAGAACTATTTACCATGCTAATGGACCTCAAAAGAACGCTGGGGCAGCAATCATCATATTAAACAAATTAGATTTTAAAACAAAGACTATAGTAAGAGATCTAAAGGGACGTTCTATCACTCTTAAAAGGGTATATACAACAAGGAGATCTAACAATTGTAAAGATTTATGCTCCCAACATGGCAATGCCAATTATATGAACAAATTAAGAACCAAAATAAAGAAACATTGATAATATTACATTAATAGAAGGGGACTTCCACACCTCACTTACAGCAATGGACAGATCATATATGAGTATTAACAAAGAAACAAGGGCTTTGAATGACACACTGGACCAGGTGGACTTCACAGGATACTCATTCCTCTGGAGTGCACGTGGAACATTCTCCAGAATAGATCACATACTGGGTCACAAATCAGGTCTCAACTGATACAAAAAAACAGATTATTCCCTGTATATTTTCAGACCACAATGCTGTAAAACTTGAACTCAATCACAAGAGGAAACTTGGAAGGAACTCAAACACTTGGAGGTTAAAGAGCATCCTGCTAAAGAATGAATGGGTCAACCAGGAAATTAAAGAACTTAAAAAGTCATAGAAACTAATGAGAATTAAAACACATCAGTTCAAAACCTCTGGTATACAGCAAAGGGAGTCCTAAGAGGGAAGTACATTGCAATACAAGCCTCTCTCAAAAAATTAGAAAAATTCCAAATACATAAGCTAACCTTAGACCTAAAGGAACTGAAGAAAGAATAGCAAATAAAGCCTAAACCACATAGTAGAAGAGAAATAATAAAGATTGGAGCAGATCAATGAAATAGAAACCAGAAGATCAGTAGAACAGATCAATGAAACTAGAAGCTTGTTTTTGAAAGAATTAATAAGATCGATAAACCTCTGGCCAGACTTATCCAAAAGAAAAGAGAAAGGACCAAATTAATAAAATCATGAATGAAAGGGGGAGTGATCACGATCAACACCAAGGAAACGCAGACAATTTTAAGAACATATTATGAGAAATTAAATGCCAACAAATTAGGCAATCTGGAGGAAATGGATGCATTCTTGGAAATTTATAAACTACCAAGACTGAAACAGGAACAGGTAGAAAATCTGAACAGACAAATAACCAGCAAGGAAATTGAAGCAGTAATCAAAAACCTTCCAAAAAATAAGAGTCCAGGGCCACATCCCTTCCCAAGGGAATTCTACCAACTATTTAAAAAAGAAATAATACCTATTCTAGTGGAGCTGTTTAAAAAAAATAGAAATGGGAGGAAAACTTCCAAACTCGTTCTATGAGGCCAGCATTAACTTAATCCCAAAACAATTCAAAGACCACATCAGAAAAGAGAATTATAGACCAATATCCCATCCTGAACACCCACAGAATCAGCCTGAGACAAAGGAAGATCCTTTATCCAGCAAGGCTGTCATTCAGAATTGATGGAGAGATAAAGACCTTCCAGAATCACCAGTCACTGACCAATTTTGTAACCACAAAAACAGCCCTATGGGAGATATTAAGGGGGGTTCTATAAAAGTAAAAAGGCACCAAGACTGATACAGAACAGATTATCACAACTATTGAAACAAAGATTCTACAGGCAACATGGCATCATTAAAATTATATCTGTCAATAATCACTGTCAATGTAAATGACCTAAATGCTTCCATAAAAAGCCAGGGCTGCAAATTGGATAAAAAGACATGACCCATCCATTTGCTGTCTACAAAGGACTTATTTTGAACCTAAGGATACATCCAGACTGAAAGTAAAGGGATAGAATACCATCTTTAATGCCAATGGACCTCAAAAGAAAACTGGGTAGCAATTCTCATATCAGACAGATTGGATTTTAAACTAAAGACTATAGTTAGAGATATAGAAGGGCACTATATTATTCTCTTTTTTTATATATGACAGAGAGAGACAGCCAGCTAGAGAGGGAACACAAGCAGGGAAAGTTGTAGAGGAAGAAGCAGGCTTCCAGCGGAGGAACCTGATGCGAGGCTCGATCCCAGAATGCTGGGATCATGCCGTGAGCCAAAGGGAGACACCTAACGACTGAGCCACCCAGGCGCCCCAGCACTATATTATTCTTAAAGGATGTATCCAACAAGTCGATATGACAATGATAAATATATATGCCCCCAACAGGGTTGCAGCAAGATACACAAGCCAACTCTTAACCAGAATAAAGAGACATATAGATAAAAATACATTAATAGTAGGGGACCTCAACACTCCACTATCAGCAATAGATAGATCACCTAAGCAGAAAATTAACAAAGAAAAAAGAGCTTTGAATGCCATTCTAGAGGAGTTGGACCTCATAGATATATATAGAACACTACACCCCAGAACCAAAGAATACTCATTCTATTCTAATGCACATGGAACATTCTCCAGAATAGATCATGTTCTGGGTCACAAAACAGGTCTCAACAGATACCAAAAGACTGAAATTATTCCCTTCGTATTCTCAGATCACAATGCTTTGAAATTGGAACTCAATCACAAGGAAAAATTTGGAAGAAACTCAAACACATGGAAACTAAGAACCATCCTGCTCAAGAATGATTCGATAAATCAGGATATCAAAAATCAATTTAAGCAATTCACGGAGACCAATGAGAATGAAAACACAATGGTCCAAAACCTATGGGACACTGCAAAGTCAGTCCTAAGGGGAAAATACATAGCCATCCAAGACTTACTCAAAGGAATAGAAAAATCTAAAATGCAGTTTTTATATTCTCACCTCAAGAAGCTGGAAAGCAACAGAAGAACAGGCCTAATCCACGCATGGGAAAGCAGTTGATCAAGATTAGAGCAGAGATCAATGAATTAGAAACCAGGAGCACAGTAGAGCAGATCAACAGAACTAGAAGCTGGTTCTTTGAAAGAATAAATAAAATAGATAAGCCACTGTCAAGACTTATCCAAAGGAATGGAGAAAAGACCCAAATTAATAAAATTATGACTGAAAAGGGAGAGGTCACAACCAACACCAACAAAATAGGAAGGATCATTAGAAACTTTTATCAATGGCTCTATGCCAAAAAATTAAGCAACCTGGGAGAGATGGAGGCCTTCCTGGAAACCTATAAACTACCAAGACTGAAACAGGAAGCAATTGATTTTTTAAACAGACCAATTAATTATGAAGAGATTGAAGCAGTGATTAAAAACCTTCCAAAAAACAAAACCCCAGGGCCTAATGGATTCCCCGGGGAATTCTACCAAACATTCAAAGAAGAAATAATACCTATGCTCCTAAAGCTATTTCAAAAAATAGAAACAGAAGGAAAAATACCTAACTCATTCTATGAGGCCAATATTACCTTGATCACCAAACCAGGCAAAGATCCCATCAAAAAGGAGAATTACATCCTCATTTACCTGATGAATATGCATGCCAAAATTCTCAACAAGATCCTAGCTAAAGGATCCAACAGTACATTAAAAGGATTATCCATCATGACCTAGTGGGATTCATCCCAGGGATGCAAAGGTGGTTCAACATTCGCAAATCTATCAGCGTGATGCAACATATCAACAAGAAAAAAGCCAAAAATCATATGATCCTCTCGATAGATGCAGAAAAAGCATTTGACAAAATACAGCATCCTTTCCTGATTAAATTCCTTCAGAGTGTAGCGATAGAGGGGACATTCCTCAATCTCATAAATACCATCTATGAAAAGCCTGCAGCAAATATCATTCTCAATGGGGAAAAGCTGGAAGCCTTTCCCTTAAGATCAGGAACACGACAAGGATGCCCACTCTCGACGTTATTATTCAACATAGTACTAGAAGTCCTTGCAACAGCAATCAGACAACAAAAAGGGATAAAAGGTATCATATCCTCAAAGAAGAAATCAAACTGTCTCTCTTCACAGATGACAGCATGCTGTATATGGAAAACCCACAAGAATCCACCCCCAAACTACTAGAAGTTATAGAGCAATTCAGCAATGTGCCGGGATACAAAATCAATGTTCAGAAATCAGTTGCATTTCTACACATGAACAATGAGACTGAAGAAAGAGAAATTAGGGAATCCAACCCATTTAAAATAGCACCAAAAATCATACGTTATCTCAAATTAACTTAACCAGAGACATAAACGATCTATATTCTAGAAATTACAAATCACTCTTGAAAGACATTGAAGAAGACAAAAAAGATGGAAAAATATTTCATGCTCATGGATTGGAAGAATTAACATAGTTAAAATGTCCATGCTACCCAGAGCAATCTACACTTTCAATGGTATCCTGATCAAAATACCAATGACATTTTTCAAAGAACTGGAAAAAACAGCCCTTAAATATGTGTGGAACCAGAAAATGCCCAAAATCGCCAAAGAATTGTTGAAAAGGAAAAACAACCCGGTGGGCAGTCACAATTCCAGATTTCAAGCTGTACTACAAAGCTGTGATCACAAAGACAGCATGGTACTGGCACAAAAACATACACATAGATCAATGGAACAGAATAGAGAACCCAGAAATGGACCCTTGGATCTTTGGGCAACTAATCCTTGATAAAGCAGGAAAAAACATCCAGTGGAAAAAAGACAGTCTCTTAAATAAATGGTGCTGGGAAAATTGGACAGCTACATGCAAAAGAATGAAACTAGACCACTCTCTCACACCATACACAAAGATAAACTCCAAATGGATGAAAGACCTCAATGTGAGACAGGAATCCATCAACATCCTAGAGGACAACATAGGCTGCAACCTCTACGACATCGGCCAAAGCAACCTTTCATGACACATCTCCAAAGGCAAGAGTAAGAAAAGATAAAATGAACTTGTGTGACTTCATCAAAACCAAAAGCTTCTGCACAGCCAAGGTGACAGTCAACAAAACTGAGAGGCAGACCACGGAATGGGAGAAGATTTTGCAAATGACACTACAGATAAAAGACTGGTTTCCAAGATCTACAAAGAACTTCTCAAACTCAAAACACAAGAAACAAATAAACAAATCATAAAATGGGCAGAAGATATGAATAGACACTTTTCCAATGATGACATACAAATGGCTAACAGACACATGAAAAAATATTCAACATCATTAGCCATCAGGGAAATTCAAATCAAAATGACACTGAGATACCACCTTATGCCAAGTTAGAATGGGCAAAATGGACAAGGCAAGAAATAACAATTGTTGGAGAGGATGTGGAGAAAGGGGATCCCTCCTACATTTTTGGTGGGAATGCAAGTTGGTACAGCCACTCTGGGAAACAGTGTGGAGGTCCCTTAAAAAGTTAAAAATTGAGCTACCCTAGGATCCAGCCATTGCACTACTGGGTATTTACCCAAAGATACAGACATAGTGAGGAGAAGGGCCATATGCACCCCAATGTTCATAGCAGCTTTGTCCACAATAGCTAAATCGTGGAAGGAGCTGAGATGCCCTTCAACAGATGACTGGATTAAGAAGATGTGGTCCATATATACAATGGAATATTACTCAGCTATCAAAAAGAACGATTTCTCAACATTTGCTGCAACATGGATGGCACTTGAGGAGATAATGCTAAGTGAAATAAGTCAAGCAGAGAAAGACAATTATCATATGGTTTCTCTCTTCTATGGAACATAAGAACTAGGAAGATGGTAGGAGAAGAAAGGAATAAAGAAAGGGGGTGTAATCAGAAGAGGGAATGAAGCATGAGAGACTATGGACTCAGAGAAACAAACTGAGGGCTTCAGAGGGGAGGAGGTTGGGGGAATGGGATAGGATGGTGATGGGTACTAAGGAGGGTACATATTGCATGGTGTACTGGGTGTTATATGCAACTAATGAATCATGCAACTTTATATCAGAAACCAGGGAGGTACTGTATGGTTACTAACATAATAAAAAAAAAAGAGAGAGAGAGAGAGAATGACTAAAATTAACAAGATAGAAAACAACAAGTGCTGACAAGGATGTGGAGAAAGGGCATCTCTTTTACACTGCTCGTCAGAATTCAAAGCTGGTATAGCCACTCTGGAACACAGTATGGAGGATCATTAGGAAGATAAAAATAGAGCTACCCTATGACCCAGCAATTGCACTAGTAGGTATTTACCCCAAAGATACAGATGCAGTGAAGAGAAGGGGCACATGCACCCTAATGTTCATAGCAGCAATGTCCAAAATAACCAAACTGTGCAAAGATCTGAGATGTCCTTCAACAGATGAATGGATAAAGAAGATGTGGTTCATATATACCATGGAATATTACTCAGCCATGAGAAAGGATGAATACCTACTTTTTACATTTACATGGATGGAACTGGTGGGGATTATGTTAAGTGAAATAAGTCAAGCAGAGAAAGAGAATTGTCATATGGTTTCTTTCATTTGTGGAATATAAGAAATAGCACAGAGGACTATAAGGGAAGGGAGGGAAAACTGAATGGGAAGAAATCAGAGGGGGAGCCAAACCATGAGGCACTCTTGACTCCGGGAAACAAACAGGGTTGTGGAAAGGGTGGTGCATGGGGGGATGGGATAACTGGGCATTAAAGAGGGCATGTGATGTGATGAACACTGGGTGTTTTATGCAACTAATGAATCATCGGACATTACATCAAAAACTAATGATGTACTATATATTTATATATTGAATTAAAAGAAAACAATAAATATATAACAAGTGTAAACATTTATCTACCCAACATTGGGGCACTTGAACATATAAAGCAATAGCGAACAGAATTAATAGAGGAAATAAACATCAATTCAATAATAGATGGAGACATTAATAGTCCCCCCCCAAATGGATAGATCAACCAGAGATTCAGTAAGGAAACAGTGGATTTGAACAACTTTATAGACCAAAGTGACCTAATAGACATATACATAATTTTTTGTTTGACAACAGAGGAATACACATTCTTCTTAAATGTACAAGAAACATTTTCTCATATAGACACTATTTCAGACTACCAAACAAGTGTTAGCAAATTCAGTACGACTGAAACCATACCAGTATCTAACTTGATCACAATAGTATGAAACTAGAAGTCAATAACAGAAGGAGAAATTTAAAACTCATGAACATATGGAAATTAAACAATGATCCCCTGAATAGCCAATGGATCAAAAGAAATGTAAAGGGGAAATTTAAATATATATTTATTAATTCATTAATAAATCAAGTATATTAATTATGTGGAATATATATATATATTCATTCTTGAAAAAAAATGAAAACATTCATGCCAAAACTTGTGAGATGTAGCAGAAGCAGTTCAAAGAAAAATTTCATAGCACTGGATTCTTATATTAAGAAACAAGGAAGATCATGGACAAACTACCTCTGTGCCTCAAGAAGTTAGATAAAGAAAAAAAAAGGAAGCCAGAGTTAGCAGAGGAAGAAAACTATAAAGATTAGAGCAGAAATAAATGAAATAGAACATAGAAAAACAATATTGACAAAACTAAAAGTTGTTTCTTTGTAAAAATAAAATTGGTAAACTGTTCACTAAACAAGGAATGAATAAAAAAGAACCAAATCATCAAAATCATAAATATTAAAAAAGTTGTTCCACCTGAGACCACAGAATTAAAAGGGATTGTTAAGAAATTACTATGAACAACAACAGGCCAACAAACCAGACAACCTGGAAGAAATAGAAAAAATCTTAGAAACATACAACTTATCAAGACTGTATCAGGAATAAAGAGAAGATCTGAACAGAGCAATTACAAGTAATGAGATTAAATCAGTAATGAAAATCTCCCAATGAAGAAAATCCAAGGACCACATAACTTCTCTCCTGAATTCTACCAAAGAAGAATTAATATCCATCATTTTCAAATTCTTCCCATAAATTCAAGAGTAAGAACCCATCCTAGACTCATTTAAGAGACCAACCCTGATAAGACAAGTAAGCAAAGACATCACAAGAAAAGAAAACTATCTCATATCCCTGATGAATATAGATGCAAAATTATCAGTAAAATTTTTGTAAAATGAATTCAGCTGCAGAGTAAGAGGACCATTCACCATGATCAAGTTGAATTTATCTCTGGGATACAGTGATGGTTCAAGATACACAAATCAATTAAGGTAATACATTATATACATTAATAAAAGAAAATCATATAATCGTATAAATAAATGTAGATGGAAGTCAGAGGAGATGGCAGAGGAGGAGGAAGAACCTAGGTCCATCTTGTCACATGAACACAACTAGGTAACTATCAAATCATTCTAAATAACCCAGAAATCAACCTGCAGACTGACGGAACAACTAAACAAATCCACATCTAAACGGAGAGAAGAAGCCATATCAAAGAACGTAGGATGGTGGAGGTGTGGTTTAAGGCAGAAACAGATCATGGGTGCTGAAGAGGGGAGGGAGTCATGGTCACAGAGAAAGTTGAGAGAGAAAGACAGAGGAATGCACAGGAAATGCACAAGGACAACATTTCCCCAAAGTCACAGGCTGGGAAAATGAGAGGGGTTGATTTTCATCAGTTCTTCCAACCACCTGGTCTTAAAGACAGGATTTTTTTGTACTTTTTTTTTTTTTTGGAGGCAAAAAGCTATTTTTGTCTCTGTGTTTGTTTTGTTGTTTTTTTGTTTGTTTTGTTTTGTTTTGTTGTGGAGGTAGAGTTTAGTGATCCAGCAGTTGCATATACTCATATGTGGAATTTAAGAAACAAGATGAACATAGGGAAAAGGAAGGAAAAATAAATTAAGATAAAAACAGGAGGGAGGTAAACTATAAGAGATACTTTTTTAAAATAATAATAATATCTTTTTATTATATTATGTTAGTCACCATACAGTACATCCCTGGTTTTTGACGTAAAGTTCCATGATTCATTAGTTGCATATAACACCCAGTGCACCATGCAATACGTACCCTCCTTACTACCCATCACCAACCTATCCCATTCCCCCAACCCTCTCCCCTCTGAAGCCCTCAGTTTGTTTCCCAGAGTCCATAGTCTCTCATGGTTCATTCTCCCTTCTGTTTACCCCCCCTTTCCTCTTCCCCTACTGATCATTCTAGTTCTTATGTTCCATAGATGAGAGAAATCATATGATAGTTGTCTTTCTCTGCTTGACTTATTTCACTTAGCATTATCTCCTCCAGTGCCGTCCCTGTTGTAGCAAATGTTGAGAACTCATTCTTTCTGATAGCTGAGTAATATTCCATTGTATATATGGACCACAACTTCTTAATCCAGTCATCTGTTGAAGGGCATCTCAGCTCCTTCCACAATTTAGCTATTGTGGACAATGCTGCTATGAACATTGGGGTGCATATGGCCCTTCTCTTCACTACGTCTGTATCTTTGGGGTAAATACCCAGTAGTGCAATTGTTGGTTCCTAGGGTAGCTCAATTTTTAAATTTTTAACTTTTGAAGGGATCTCCACACTGTTTTCCAGAGTGGCTCTACCAACTTGCATTCCCACCAACAATGTAGGAGACATCCCCTTTCTCCACATCCTCTCCAACAATTGTTATTTCTTGCCTTGTCCATTTTGCCCATTCTAACTTGGCATAAGGTGGTATCTCAGTGTGGTTTTGATTTGAATTTCCCTGATGGCTAATGATATTGAACATTTTTTCATGTGTCTGTTAGCCATTTGTATGTGATCATTGGAAAAGTTCCTGTTCATATCTTCTGCCCACTTTATGATTTGTTTATTTGTTTCTCATGTATTGAGTTTGAGAAGTTCTTTGTAGATCTTGGATACCAATCTTTTTTTTAATGGTAAGGTGTTTATTATTTTTTTGATGTAAAGTTCAATGATTCATTAGTTGTGTATAACACCCAGTGCACCACGCAATATGTGCCCTCCTTACTACCCATCACCAGCCTACCCCATTCCCCCACCCCTCCCCTCTGAAGCCCTCAGTTTGTTTCTCAGAGTCCATAGTCTCTCATGCCAGTCTTTTATCTGTAGTGTCATTTGCAAATATATTCTCCCATTCCGTGGGCTGCCTCTTATTTTTTTGGACTGTTTCCTTGGCTGTGCAGAAGCTTTTCATCTTAATGAAGTCCCACAAGTTCATTTTTGCTTTTGTTTCTCTTGCCTTTGGAGATGTGTCATGAAAAAGTTGCTGTGGCCGATGTCATAGAGTTTGCTGCCTATTATCTCTTCCAGGATTTTGATGGATTCCTGTCTCACATCGAGGTCTTTCATCCGTTTGGAGTTTATCATTGTGTATGGTGTGAGAGAGTGATCAAGTTTCATTCTTTTGCATTTAGCTGTCCACTTTTCCCAGCACCATTTATTGAAGAGACTGTCTTTTTTCCACTGGATGTTTTTTCCTGCTTTATCAAAGATTAGTTGCTCAAAGAGCTGAGGGTCCATTTCTGGGTTCTCTATTCTGTCCCATTGGTCTATGTGTCTGTTTTTGTGCCAGTACCATGCTGTCTTTGTGATCACAGCTTTGTAGTACAACTTGAAATCCGGCATTGTGATGTCCCCAGCTTTTTTTTTTTTTTTTCCTTTTCAACAATTCTTTGGCGATTCAGGGCATTTTCTGGTTCCACACATATTTAAGGTCTGTTTGTTCCAGTTCTTTAAAAAATGTCATTGGTATTTTGATCAGGATAGCATTGAAAGTGTAGATTGCTCTGGGTAGCATGGACATTTTAACTATGTTAATTCTTCCAATCCATGAGCATGAAATATTTTTCCATCTTTTTGTGTCTTCTTTAATGTCTTTCAAGAGTGATTTGTAGTTTCTAGAATATAGATACTTTACGTCTCTGGTTAAGTTAATTCCAAGATAATGTATGATTTTTGGTGCTATTGTAAATCTGATGGTTTCCCTGATTTCTCTTTCTTCAGTTTCATTGTTCGTGTATAGAAATGCAACTGATTTCTGAGCATTGATTTTGCATCCCAGCACATTGCTGAATTGCTCTATAACTTCCAGTAGTTTGAGGGTGGATTATTTTGGGTTTTCCATAAAGAGCATGGTGTCATCTGCACAGAGAGACATTTTGACTTCTTCTCTGCCGATTTGGATACCTTTTATCCTTTTTTGTTTTCTGCTTGCTGTTGGAAGGACTTCTAGTACTATGTTGAATAATAACTTCAAGAGTGGGCATCCTTGTCGTGTTCCTGATCTTAAGGGAAAGGCTTCCAGGTTTCCCCATTGAGAATGATATTTGCTGTAAGCTTTATATTGATGGTTTTTATGAGATTGAGGAATGTACCCTCTATCCCTACACTCTGAAGTATCTTGATCAGGAAATGATGCTGTGTTTTTTCTAATGGTTTTTCTGCATCTATTGAGAGGATCATATCATTCTTGACTTTTTTCCTGTTGATATAACCTATCACACTGATAGATTTGCAAATGTTGAACCACCCTTGCATCCCTGGGATGAATCCACTTGGTCATGATGGATAATCCCCTTTAATGTATGGTTGGATCCTATTAGCTAGGATCTTGTTGAGAATTTTGGCATCCATATTCATGAGGGATATTGGTATGTATTTCTCCTTTTTGATGGGGTCTTTGCCTGGTTTGGGGATCAAGGTAATATTGGCCTCATAGAATGAGTTTGGTAGATTTCCTTCTGTTTATATTTTTTGAAACAGCTTTAGGAGAATAGGTATTATTTCTTCTTTGAATGTTTGGTAGAATTCCCTGGGGAATCCATCATGCCCTGGAGTTTTTTTTTTTTTTTAAGGTTCTTAATCACTGCTTCAATCTCTTCATAATTAATTGGTCTGTTTAAAAAATCAATTTCTTCCTTTTCAGTCTTGGTAGTTTATAGGTTTCCAGGAAGGCCTCCATCTCTCCCAGGTTGCTTAATTTATTGGCATAAAGCTGTTGATAAAAGTTTCTAATGATCCTTCCTATTTTGTTGGTGTTGGTTGTGACCTCTCCTTTTTCATTCATAATTTTATTAATCCGGGTCCTTTCTCTATTCTTTTGGATAAGTCTTGACAGTGGCTTATCTATTTTATTTATTCTTTCAAAGAACCAGCTTCTAGTTCTGTTGATCTGCTCCACTGTGCTCCTGGTTTCTAATTCATTGATCTCTGCTCTAATCTTGATCAACTGCTTCCTTGTGCATGGATTAGGGCTGTCCCTCTGGTGCTGTTCCAACTTCTTGAGGTGAGAATATAAAAAATGCATTTTAGATTTTTCTATTCTTTAAGTGAGGCTTAGATGGCTATGTATTTCCCCCTTAGGACTGCCTTTGCAGTGTCCCATAGGTTTTGGACCATTGTGTTTTCATTCTCATTGGTCTCCGTGTGAATTGTTTAAATTGATTTTTGATATCCTGGTTTATCGAATCATGCTTGAGCAGGATAGTTCTTAGTTTCCAAGAGTTTGAGTTTCTTCCAAATTTTTCCTTGTGATTGAGTTCCAATTTCAAAGCATTGTGATCTGAGAATACGAAGGGAATAATTTCAGTCTTTTGGTACCAGTTGAGACCTGTTTTGTGACCCAGAACATGATCTATTCTGGAGAATGTTCCATGTGCATTAGAATAGAATGAGTATTCTTTGGTTCTGGGGTGTAGTGTTCTATAAATATCTATGAGGTACATCGTTCTAGTATGGCAATCAAAGCTCTTTTTTCTTTGTTAATTTTCTGCTTAGGTGATCTATCTATTGCTGATAGTGGAGTGTTGAGGTCCCCTACTATTAACATATTTTTATCTATATGTCTCTTTATTCTGGTTAAGAGTTGGCTTGTGTATCATGCTGCTCCCCTCTTGGGGGCATAGATATTTATAATTGTCATATCAATTTGTTGCATACATCCTTTAAGAATAATATAGTGCCCTTCTGTATCTCTAACTATAGTCTTTAGTTTAAAATCCAATCTGTCTGATATGAGAATTGCTACCCCAGCTTTCTTTTGAGGTCCATTGGCTTGAAAGATGGTTTTCCATACTTTTACGTTCAGTCTGGATGTATCTTTAAGTTCAAAATGAGTCTCTTGTAGACAGCAAATGAATGGGTCATGTCTTTTTATCCAATCTGCAACCCTGGCATTTTATGGGAGCTTTTAGGCCATTCAAATTGAGAGTGATTATTGAGGGATATGATTTTAATGATGTCATGTTGCCTGTAAAGTCCTTGTTTCTATAGATTGTAACTTTCTGTTCTGTATCACTCTTGGGGCCTTTTTACTTTTATAGAACCCCCCTCAATACCCCTTAGGGCTGGTTTAATGGTTACGGAATTGGTCAATGACTGGCAATTCTGGAAGGTCTTTATTTCTCCATCCATTCTGAATGACAGCCTTGCTGGGTAGAGGATCCTTGGCTGCATGTTTTCCTCTGAACGAGCTTTAAAAATGCACCCCCGGGGCACCTGGGTGGCTCAGTCATTAAGCGTCTGCCTTCGGCTCAGGGCGTGATCCCGGCGTTATGGGATCAAGCCCCACATCGGGCTTCTCCGCTATGAGCCTGCTTCTTCCTCTCCCACTCCCCCTGCTTGTGTTCCCTCTCTTGCTGGCTGTCTCTATGTCTGTCAAATGAATAAATAAAATCTTTAAAAATAAATAAATAAAAAATAAAAATGCACCCCCAACCCTTTCTCTCATTTCAGGTCTGTGTATACAGGTCCGATGTAATTCTGATACCTTTGCCTTGGTACGCGAGAAATTTCTTTGCCCTGGCCACATTCAATACTGTATCCTTGGATCTAATATTTGCGAATTGCACTATGACGTGACGTGGCATAGGTTTGTCATAGTTGAGCTTGGGTGGGGTCCTCTCTGCCCCTTGGACACGAATGTTTGTATCCCTTGCTAGTTTAGGGAAGTTTTCAGCTACAATTTGTTCAAATATCTCTTCTAGACCTCTGTTTTTCTCCACCCCCTCAGGGATGCCGATGATTCTGACATTGGCTCGTTTCATTGACTCAGTAATCTCCTGTAACCTACATTCTTGAGATTAGATATTATGAGCCAAGTTTCTGTTTTGGCTTTCTCTTCTACAAACCCACCGTCCAATTCACTGCTTTGTTCTTCTGCTTCATTTACTCTGGCCGTCAGAGCATTTAGTTTTGACAGCATTTGATTCATAGCATTTTTCATTTCTGCCTGAGTCGCTCTCATTTCTGCCCTTAGAGATTCTATATTCTTGTTAATATTTTTGTTACTATTTTTTTTTCAAGTCTACACATCATCTTGACCATTGTTACTCTGAACTCCATTTCTGATAATTTGGTTAAATCCATATCCATCATTTCCGTGGCAGATGCCACAGACTCATTGTCTTCTTTGCTTGGAGGGGATTTCTCCTTCTCTTCATTCTGATGAGGAGAGGTAGTGGGGTTGCCCAGAGCCCAAATTAATGACCAGGACCCAGGCAGTGTGCCCTTGTTTTAAAGGGACCCTAGGGATGTGGGCTTCTTGATTTTTCAGCCTCCCTTCTGGGGCAGGGGCCTGCCGCAGTGATACTCAGGCAACCCTGTTTGTGTAGAGTCTCCCTGTCCCCTACCAGGGGGAATGTGGATGGGCACACTGTGAGCCAGTGTTTCCAGGCTTTTGTTCTCTGGCGGGTTTCCCTGGCGGTTTTCTGTGGCTCTCCTGAGAGTCAGAGCAGCAGTGACTGAATCCCAGCCTCTGTCTCAGAACAGAGAGATTGCAGTCCGCTCTCCACTGAGCTCTTCTGGCCACTTTAACTCTGTTTCTGTTGGTGCTGCTTAACCCTACAGTGTCCCGGGATGTGCGCCTCACAGCCGGCGTCCCAGCTCTCATTTCCAGGGTCTGCACATCTCTGTCCTTTTTGCTTCTAGCACCATCAGCCGCCAGCTGCCAGCTGCCAGCTGCCAGCCTCCCCCGCTCACTCTGGGACTCCGTTTCAGTGTGGTTTGCGTGCACTCCAAGCACCAGTTTTCAGACTGGTCACATGAATTCCCAGGCTCACGTCTCAGTCTGCTCTCTTGCGGGTGCTGGTCCGCGAGTCAGCCCACTCCCCAGTGTAGGTGGCTACAGCTTCCTGGTGCCTGAGTGTGGAGGCTCCCTCCCCCTTCCATTTATCTGCCTATATCTGTGTGCGGACTCAGGGCTCCCTGCTTTGTACCTCAATACTCAGTGCTGGAGATGTTCATCTGTAGAGATCCAGATGTATCTTCCTTTGTCTCAGGCTAATTCTGTGGGTGTTCAGGATGGTCTGGTACCTATCCAGCTCAACTCAGGGACCAGCTGAAAAAGGGGACCCCTACTCCTCCACCATCTTAACTCCTCCAGGAAACTATAATAGATTCTTGACTCTATGGAACAAACAGGGTTACTGGAGGGGAGGTGAGTGAGGGATGTGGTAATTGGGTGATGAGCTTTAAGGAGGAAACTTGATGTAATGAGCACTGGGTGTTTTATGCAATTGATGAATCCCTAATTTCTACCCCTGAAACTAATACTACACTCTACATTAACTAACTTGAATTTAAATTTAAAAATTCCAACAGCATTTCTCACAAAACCGAACAATTAATACTAAAATTTGTATGGAATGATGAAACACCCTCAAATAGCCAAAGTGATCCTGAGAAACAATAATGGAGTTAGAAGCATCACAATTCCAGATTTCAAGATATACTACAAATCTGTAGTAATCAAAATGTATGGTAATGACACAAAAATAGACACATAGTTCAATGGAACAGAATAGAGAGCCCAGAAATAACCCCATATTATATGGTATCAATTAATTTATGACAATGGAATATACATTGGGGAAAAGGTAATTTCTTCAGTAAATGGTGCTGGGGAAACTGGAAAGCTACATACAAAAGAATGAAAAGAGTGAAATTGGACCACTTTCTCACACCATACAGAAAAGTAACTCAAAATGCAGGGAGTAACTCAGAATGGAAGATGACCAAGTAAGAGCATCCTAAGCTCACCTCATCACATAGCTAAATCTAGATAATAGCCACATCAGTGTAGCTAACCCAGAAAATGAACAGAAGACTGGCAGAACACACTCTCCACAGTTAATTCTAGAGAGGAGGTCACAACAAAAATGGTGAGAAGGGCATAGTCCTGGTAGGGAACAAAACTACCCTGCGAAACTAAGCACTAACTGGAGGGACACAAGAAGCTCAAAGAAGGGAATGAAACAGACCTCATATCAGTCCCCACAGACATGGGAAAGCTGCACTTGGACAACAAGTCCCTATAATATTAGGCTTTGAAAACACCAGAGGCTTAACTTCATGAGTTTTTAAATCAGTGTGGCTTAACCCTTAATTTTTTTTTTTAAAGATTTTATTTATTCATGTGACAGAGAGACAGCCAGCGAGAGAGGGAACACAGCAGGGGGAGTGGGAGAGGAAGAAGCAGGCTCATAGCGGAAGAGCCTGATGTGGGACTCGATCCCGGATCGCCAGGATCACGCCCTGAGCCGAAGGCAGACGCTTTAACGACTGCGCTACCCAGGCGCCCCTAATTTTTTTTTTAAATCCTCAGTCTCAGCTCTGGGAAAGCTCTAAGACAATAGGATAATGAGAGAACAACCAAACAGCCCCATCATGATAATCATAGAAACAAAAGTTTGAAAATCACTGGGGTGTATGGGAAAGAGATATATTTATTAAACTCAGAACATGTGCTGGAAGGGCATGGGTCTTTGGGTGACTACTCTAAGAAGAAAAGAGTTGGTACACATAATTTCTTTCCTGCTCCCCAGTCTAGATACCTGGACACCTGTGAGAACCATCAAAATTCTTGCCATCTACCTGGTTAACACTGTGCTGTGCCCCTTCTTTCTCCTACAACCTTGGCCCATGCAACCTGCCCCGCTCGGCAAGAGTCACTCTAAAGCAACACCTGATTCATCTCATTTTGTAAGCATCCCCAACAGTGGTCAGCACCTCTCCAAACCAACTCTTGTCCTGTAGAAAGGGGAAGATAACCACACACACCAGTTTGACTGCAGCCCCAGCAGTATGCTGGTACAGAAATCTGATTTGACTTCCAGCCCTGCCCCCCAACAAAAACCTCATAGGGAGCAACACAAAGAGAGAGCCCTGTAGTTCGGGGTTGCTGCAACCCCAACAGATAGACTAGGAACAGACATCTAGTCTGACTATAGTCCCTGCCCAACAACAAAGGCTTTCAGGAAAAATGCAAGAAGTGTGGCCTGCAGTTGGGTGCCAGTACACTTCTGGCAAATGAGATGAGAGCAGGCATCTGGTTTGATCCAACTACAAGCCCAAGACATCCCCAGATGAGCCACTTAACAGCACAGAAACAATACCCTTCAAACAACTGACAAAGACCACTGCAGCTGACTGGACTAAAAGAAACTGCAACTCAAGCATAAAAGTGAGATGCATTTAACACACATAAGATACACCCCTGAAATGCCAGGATCTGGTGAACAGAAGGCATTACACTACAGGGCACTACAGGACCTCTTCTTCATGAGGCCACTATTTTCAAGATGAGGAGACATACCTTAATTTTCCAATACATAGAAACACACGGAAATTTAAATAAAATAGGGGTGCCTTGGTAGCTCAGTCAGTTAAGCATCCAACTCTTCATTTTGGCTCAGGTCATGATATCAAGGTTGTGAGATTGAGCCCCAAGTTGGGCCCCAGACTGGGTGTGGAGCATGCTTAAGATTCTCTCTCTGCCCCCCTCCTTCTTAAAAAAAAGAAAGAAAGAAATGGAAGAACAGAACAAAATCACAGTAAAAGACCTAAACAAAACAGAGATAAAAATTTGCTTGATTAAGAATTCAAAGTAATGGTCATAAAGTTACTTACTGGACTTGAAAAAAGAGTGGAGGATCTCTGTGACTCCTGTGACAAAGTGATAGAAAATATAAAAAAGAACCAATCAGAGATGAAGAACTCATTAACTGAAATTAAAAATACACTAGAGGGAATAAATAGTAGACTACAGGAATCAGAAAAACATATAGGTGCACTGGAACACAGAATAAAACGAACATAACATAATAATTTTTTTAAAAAATTAAAAAAAGAAAATCAACCAAGCTTAACGTCAGAACATAAAATGAATAATAAAAAAAATGAGAATAGGTTAAGGGAACCCAGAGAAATTGCCAAGCATAATAGCATTCATATTATAGGAAACCCAGAATGAAGAAAGAGAAAGGGCAGCAGAAAATGTATTTGAAGAAAAATAACTGGAAATTTCCCTAATCTGGGGGAGGAAACAGACATCCAGATCCAAGAGTCACAGAGAGCCCTTAACAAAATGAACTCAAAGAGGTCCACACCAAGACATATGATAATTAAAATGGCAAAAATTAATCACAGAGAATTTTTGAAGTAGCAAGAGAAAAGAAAACAGTTGCATACAAGGGAAGACACATAAAGCTATCAGCTGATTTTTCAAAGGAAACTTTGCAGGTCAGAAGAAAGTGGCATGATATATTCAAAGCACTGAAAGGAAAAAAAAAAAGCCTGCAACCGAACATATTCAGAATATTCCATCGTAAAACTGCAGAATACACATTCTTTTCAGGTGCACAGGGGACATTCTCCAGAATAGATCACATATGAGGTCACAAATCAGGACTCAACAAATACAAAAAGATTGAAGTCATACCATGCACCTTTTCTGACCACAATACTGTGAAACTAGAAGGCAACCACAAGAAAACATCTGGAAAGACCACAAATGCATGGAGGTTAAAAAACATGCTACTAAGCAATGAATGCATAAACTAGGAAATCAAGAAAGAAATAAGCAAATATTTGGAAATAAATGAAAATGAAAACACAATGTTTCAAAACCTTTGGGATGCAGCAAAAGTAGTCCTAACATGGAAGTATATAGCAATACAGGTCTACCTCAACAAGCACAAAAAAATCTCAAATAAGAGATTTTTGCACCTAAAGGAGCTAGGTGAACAACAAATGAACCCTGAAGTCAGCAGAAGGATGAAAATAAAAAAGATTAGAGTAGAAGTAATGACATAGAAACTAAAACCATGATAGATCAATGAAACCAAGAGCCAGTTCTTTGAAAAAAAAATGATAAACCTCTAGTCAGACTTATCAAAATGAAAGAGAAAGGACCCAAATAATAAAATCACAAGTGAGAGAGGAGAAGTAACAACCAACACCACAGAAATACAAACAATTATAAGAGAATATTACAAAAAACTATATGCCAACAAATTAGACAACCTAGAAGAAATGGATAAATTTCTAGAAACATACAAACTACTGAAACTAAAACAGGAAGAAATGGAAAACTTGAACAGACTAATAGCCAGCAAAAAGTTGAATCAGCAACCACAAAACTCCCAACAAACAAAAGTCCAGGGTCAGATGGTTTCATAGGTGATTTCTATCAAACTTTTATTTTTTAAATTTTTTATTTATTTTTTTAAGATTTTATTTATTTATTTGACAGAGACAGAGACAGCCAGTGAGAGAGGGAACACAAGCAGGGGGAGTGGCAGAGGAAGAAGCAGGCTCATAGAGGAGGAGCCTGACATGGGGCTCGATCCCAGAACGCCGGGATCACGCCCTGAGCCGAAGGCAGATGCTTAACCGCTGTGCCACCCAGGCGCCCCTCTATCAAACTTTTAAAAAGAGTTAATATCTATTCTTCTTAAACTATTCCAAAAAAATAGAAGACTTCCAAACTCATTCAATGAGGCCAGCATTATCCTGATACCAAAACCATACAAACTCCACTAAAAAGACCAATATTCCTGATTAACATGGCTGCAAATATTCTCAATAAAATACTAACAAACCTAATCCAAAAATACATTTAAAAAAAATCATTCATCACGATCAAGTGGGATTTATTCCTGGTTTGCAAGGGTGGTTTAATATTCACAAATCAATCAGTGTGATACACCACATTAATAAAAGAAAGATAAGAACCATATGATCCTTTCAATAGACCCACTTGTTTTTGAGGAAGATGTGCCTTTAAAAAATGTTTTCCTAGTCCTGAAATTACTTTGTACAGGGCTTAGAAAAAGTAGGAATATATCAACAATAACTTACAGAGTCTTTGAGGAGTACCTTTGTCCTGTCATTCCCTTTCCTTTCTGAGAAACCCAAGAACATTATTTGGAATACTGATAGGGACTTGGAAATTCAAGTCTATAGCTAGTGACTTCTTCTAGCTAAAAGGTAGCATAATTTTATGCTATATTTATGGTTATACAGTTGAATATTAAATTTACATTCACATCAAAACTTTTACCCATCAGACATTTTTTTTAGGGTAAAACTAAATTATGTTCAACACCTTATACTAGGATTTAGCTCCAATATATTGCTTGAGTTTCTGAGGAACTCTGTATGTTGATATTCAGACATATATTTTTCTGGAGTTAGAAAATCACTGGTAGGTCAAAGGGTAATATAGTGATGAGAGTGAGATGTGATTAAGGAAACATTTCCCGTATATCTCCACTCCCAAATATTATCATTATTTCTCATATACCACAGATACACTCTTTGATTTTTCCCCCTCTGTAGTCTTCCGAAAATGAGAGCCAGACATCCATGGTGTAAAATCCATCCTCTATCTTATATCTTAAAGTACATTTTTAAAGTAGGGTGAAACCTCCTGCCTAGCACAGATTGTAAGGGGAAAATAAAAGATGTCTTCATTTCCTTAAACTAGGAGGTTGTGTTTGCTTCAGCAGAAATACTACTAAGTTGGAGTCATGAAGGCACTATTGTCAGCAAATCTCTGCCCATAAAAACCCTGAGTAGCATGTGGAGGAGTGCTATCTGCCTAAGTTTCATCTTCATCAGCAGTGCTTACAATTGTTTGTTTACACGATTTATTATTATACATTTACACTATTTCCTGCTACCGAGCCTCTTTTATTGTTCAACCCCAAGGAGAAAAAGATCAGATGTGGGCCTTGATAGATCTTTACACATAAATAGCTTCCTCAGAAACACTCAAAAAGGGGACTTGCGAACTTTCTAAGCCTGATCCCAAATTTTACTGCAGAACATATACCCTTGGACCTGTACCAAGGGGAAGTAATCTAGACAATGAAATAATTTCACCTCTCAGGGAACTGAAACTCCTCAGAACTTAGCTGGTCATAGCAACTCAATTGATCAATCCTGGGTAGTTGTTTATTATTATTATTATTATTATTATTATTATTATTATTATTACTAACGTATAACATATTATTTGTTTCAGGGGTACAGGTCTGTGATTTTTTCAGTCTTACACAATACACAGTGCTCACCACAACACATACCCTCCCCAACATCCATCACCCAGCCAGCCCATCCCTCCCACCCCCCCTCCACTCTAGCAAAACGTATCTGGGTAGTTTTAACACTAAATGACTAAGTTGGCCACTGAAGCTTAGATGAAGTTCTGCTAGATTGAGAATGTTATAGGGAAGACCAAACACTTCCTGTGTTAGTTGGGTTTAAGATTCTTGTAGTATCTGGCTTCTTGAAATCTGATTAAACAGTAATAGTTGACAGTAATTCAAATGGATTTCAGAGCACCTGATTTTCTTAATTAATGTCACCATAAAATGAAGTCAAACAGCTGTGCCACAGGCTAAGGTCAAAATATGCAACATTTTTGCTCACTGGCAATTGATATCTCTCTCCCTTCAAGTCTGAGGCTTTTATCTATTGATGAAATTCAGACTAAATATTGTTCATTTCCCAGCTTAAATTGTCTGTGTGTAGAGTCTCATAGGTAGGAATACCCTAGAGGTTATTTGGGTGAGCCAGTTACATTGCTGCAGAACTTTGCACCTCACTCTACTCTGATTTATTGTCTTTACTTGACTCTGCATGAGCAAAAAGGCATCCTTTGAACTGAGAGCTTTCCTGGGTTGAAGAGTACTTCCTATTCAGAATTCCTAAAATCTTTTTATTTATTTTTTTAATTTTTAATTTTTATTTTTTATGTGAAGTTCGATGATTCATTAGTTGCGTATAACACTCAGTGCACCATGCAATACGTGCCCTCCTTACTACCCATCACCAGCCTATCCCATTCCTCCACCCCCCCTCCCCTCTGAAGCCCTCAGTTTGTTTCTCAGAGTCCATAGTCTCTCATGCTTCATTCCCTCTTCTGATTACCCTCCCTTTCTTTATCCCTTTCTTCTTCTACCAATCTTCCTAGTTCTTCTGTTCCATAGATGAGAGAAACCATATGATAATTGTCTTTCTCTGCTTGACTTATTTCACTTAGCATTATCTCCTCCAAAGCTGTGGTCCATATATACAATGGAATATTACTCAGCTATCAAAAAGAACGATTTCTCAACATTTGCTGCAACAGAATTCCTAAAATCTTATTAGACTAAACTGGGCTAATGTGTTTTTTCTTCTATTTTTTTCTGGCCCTCTTCAGGTTAAAATCTCTGGTATGTTACTTGAAAGAGGGACACTGTGGTTGAGTTGCAACCAGTAATTATTTATTAAAATCCTATGAATAACAATAGACTTCATTGTCTGTAGGTAATATCTGTAAGAGGAAAATGCCATATGGTTTGTGATTTTTTAGGTTGAGAATCACCAATCTGTGAAATTTATTACCTTCGGGACATTTTCTATAAGATTGATTCTGGTATTAGTCTTGGGGTTGCATGTCTTCTGACAGATTGCCATTTTTTCATCCTGCTTGGCAGCAGAACTTATTGACTGCCAATCCCTCCATTTGTCGTTTAAGGAATAAAATGTGTAAGCAATGCAATTAAGCTAATTTGGTGGAGCAGAAGTCATTGCTGTCTAAGAAGAAGGTGCATAAGAATGATCATGTCAGTGAAGCAAGCCTATCAATTCATTTTTGAGAATTTAATGCAATTATGAAGATTATTCAATAAAAAAAGAAAATGGTATGTGACAACTGACACTGAGGATAATAGGCCTGGTATTCAATAATATTTGAATTCCTACCTTAGCTTTTTCACTAATTTGGTGTATATGGTATTTATATCTTGGTTTTCTGAACTGGAAAATTATTATAGCTTCTCTTCCCCGTGGTAAAATTACATTTCTTTGGCTATTATGTGGTGTTTCTACTTGCTATAGTGACTTAAAAACAGTCAGTATGAAAGTAGCCATCATCAAGTAAAATTGTGATGCTTTAATAATAGTTTTTTACATATCCCAAGTTCCTCTTCTTGTCACATTATTCTTCACTATTGTGTAAAATATTTTTCCCCATTATAACCAAAGGTTTAGTATTTAAGTTTTTGTTTTTAAAGGACCTTATTTAAAATTATTTCTCTTTAAGTTCAAAATAAGTTTCTTGTAGACAGCATATGGATGGGTCCTGCTTTTTTTTAATCCAATCTGAACACTGGGTGTTATACACAACTAATGAATCGTTGAACAATACATCAAAAATTAATGATGTACTATATGTTGGCCAATTGAACACAATAATAAATAAAGTAAAATTATTTCTCTTTTTTCCTTCTTTTTAAAAGATTTATTTATTTTGAGAGAGAGAGAGTGAGGGGAGAGGGGCAGGGGAGAGGGAGAGAAAGAATCTTGAGCAGACTCCCTGCTGAGTGTGGAGCCTGATGAGGGGCTTGAGCTCACAACCCTGAGATCATCACCTGAGCCAAAATCAAGAGTCCGATGTTCAATGAATTGAGCCACCCAGGCACCCCTATAATTTTTTTTTCTTTTTAACTGGTCAGTTCTGAACTTCCTACTTTGATGACAAGTAGAACTGAAACTTTACTCAATATGGATATCATGGAAGAAATAGATGTGAGATTTATTTCTATACTCTACCATATTGCTGTTATATACCACCAAGCTGTAACGACCTGTATTATACTATGCTAATGAAGATCACCATGATAGTAGATTGTCAGCAGGAAAACTTTTCAGTTAAGTGAATTAAGCAAGAGGGCTTAAGACATGTCGTCTCTATCCTTCTGCTGCCTTACTCATGTTTTTCCTCATTTGCCTTAATATTGACTAATTATAGAAAAGTCCAGTATAAATTAGTAATTTTTAAAGGTTTTATTATTTATTTATTTGACAGATAGAGAGCCAGTGAGAGAGGGAACACAAGCAGGGGGAGTGGGAGAGGGAGAAGCAGGCTTCCCAGCAGAGGAACCTGATGTGGGGCTCGATCTCAGGACCCTGGGATCATGCCCTGAGCTGAAGGCAGACACTTAATGACTGAGCCACCCAGGAGCTCCTAAATTAGTAATTTTTAAAAATACTTTATTACTTTGGTGTACATACAAGGTACGTCATAGACCAACTTAATATTATAGAAACTCTTTTTTCACACATTTGTAAATGGTTACTGATAAAAATAATTGACAAGTCCTTCTCTTAAGTAAGCTGTCACTTTTCTTGGCAATTCTTTTCTTTATAAATTACACAAGCAGAAATCTTATTCTATCTCTATGATCACAAACTGAAAAATATGTCTAAATTCATGGGTTTTTACTCTACTTACTATGTTAAATAACAGAACTTTCTTGGGTATTTCCCTCTTGTTGCCAATGAAACTGTGGAGAGTATTTAAGGGGAATATTTAAAAGAATACTTTATCAGTCAGAAAAAAATATGTACATATGAGCAGCTTAAACACTTGTATTACCACATTTCCCCATTTTATTTCTTTAACATGACTTTATACCCTAGGATACCTGCTTCATCTTTTATATCATAAGTTTGTGTTCAAGCATGACATTTTAATAAGAACATTTGATAAAGAGATAATCTGTACATGTTTGACTGTGACATGGTTAAGTGTCTAACGTTAAATGTAGTACTGTGCAAATATTAGATAGGTAACAAAATTAAAGCTGTAAAAAGAAATCACACATTTTTACTGGACCAATTCAGGTGGTAAATGGCCATAGTTACAACTGGAAATTTTAAGAGGACCAAAAAGAGCAGGGCATCTGCTTTCTTAAAATGCCTTCATTAAGCTCTTCCTCAACTTCTTGTGAATAGCAAAAAAACCCTTAATTCTTGGCAGGTAATTGTCTTTAATACTGTTCTTACAGGTGATTTTCTCTTAGCTTAATAAGGTCTTATTATTGTAATTGCTGTTTTAAGATGAAAAAATTAAAAAAATAAAACACTTCTCCTCTTCTAAAATTGTTTTATCCAACAAAGGAAGATATCTAAATGAAACTTACTTTTGTTAATATTTTTTTGTTATTTACCAATAAGTAATTAAAGGAAACCCTGACATGAATCAATCCTTGCTATACTATTTAGACAAGATAACTTGAAAGAAGTGTTCTTTACTTTTATGCCAGACATATTAGGTATGTTTTATGAGTCTCATCTTTTAAATTCAAATTCAACATTTACTATGTTTCTTCCATCTTTGTAGATAAGTATTGGTCAATATTAGTTCAAGCTAAATGACAACTGGACCTACATTGTACAGTTGGTTCTCCCTGCACTATCCATTGATTTTCTCTTTCCTGTTTAAAGAACAGTAGATAAAGAAAACTACAATCTTGAGAAAATTAAGTAAATGAAAATATTCTTCTGTCAGTTTTGTTAATCTCTCAAGAGATAGGCTTTTTACTCAAAGTATTTAACTAATCTCTAAGAATGATTGGCTGATAAAGATACCAGTACTCTCAAGGCTCCTGGGTAGCTCAGTCAGTTGAGCATCCACTTCTTGGTTTCAGCTCAGGTCATGATCTCAGGGTCATGAGATCAAGCCCCACATCAGGCTCTGTGATCAGCATGGAGTCTATTTGAGACTTTTCCCATCTCCGCTGCCTTCCCCCTCTGCTCCTCCCCTTCCTCCTGTGTACTCTCTCTCTCTCTTTCTCTCAAAAATAAATAAATAAAATATTTATTTTTTATTATGTTATGTTAGTCACCATACAGTACTTCACTAGGTTTTGATGTAGTATTCCATGATTCATTAAAATCTTTTTTTAATTAATTTATTTTTTTATTATATTATGTTAGGCACCATATAGTACATCCTTGGTTTTTGATAAAAAGTTCCATGATTCATTACTTGCATATAACACCCAGTGCACCATGCAATACGTGCCCTCCTTAATACCCATCACCAGCCTATCCCAATCCCCCAACTCCCTCCCCTCTGAAGCCCTCAGTTTGTTTCCCAGAGTCCATAGTCTCTCATGGTTCATTCTCCCTTCTGTTTACCCCCTTTCTTCTTCCCTTTCTTCTCCTACCGATCTTCCTACTTCTTATGTTCCATAAATGAGTGAAACCATATGATAATTGTCTTTCTCTGCTTGACTTATTTCACTTAGCATTATCTCCTCCAGTCCTGTCAATGTTGCAGCAAATGTTGAGAAATTGTTCTTTTTGATGGCTTAGTAATATTCCATTGTAGATATGGACCACATCTTTTTAATCCAGTCATCTGTTGAAGGGCATCTTAGCTCCTTCCACGATTTAGCTACTGTGGACAAAGCTGCTATGAACATTGGGGTGCATATGACCCTTCTCTTCACTACGTCTGTATTTTGGGGGTACATACTTAGTAGTGCAATTGCTGGATCATAAGATAGCTCAATTTTTAACTTTTTAAGGGACCTCCACACTGTTTTCCAAAGTGGCTCTACCAACTTGCATTCCCACCAACAATGTAGGAGGCATCCTCTTTCTCCACATCCTCTCCAACATTTGTTGTTTCCTGCCTTGTCCATTTTTGCCATTCTGACTGGCATAAGGTGGTATCTCAATGTGGTTTTGATTTGAATTTCCCTGATGGCTAATGATTTTGAACATTTTTTCATGTGTCTGTTAGCCATTTGTATGTCTTCATTGGAGAAGTGTCTGTTCATATCTTCTGCCCATTTTTTGATTTCTTTATTTGTTTCTCATGTATTGAGTTTGAGAAGTTTTTTGTAGATCTTGGATACCAGTCCTTTATCTGTAGTGTCATTTGCAAATATATTCTCCCATTCCGTGGGCTGCCTCTTAGTTTTTCTGACTGTTTCCTTGGCTGTGCAGAAACTTTTAATCTTGATGAAGTCCCATAAATTCATTTTATCTTTTGTTTCTCTTGCCTTTGAGGATGTGTCATGAAAAAGGTTGCTTTGGCCGATGCCGTAGAGGTTGCTGCCTATGTTCTCCTCTAGAATTTTGATGGATTCCTGTCTCACATCGAGGTCTTTCATCCATTTGGAGTTTATTTTTGTGTATGGTGTGAGATAGTGGTCAAGTTTCATTCTCTTGCATGTAGCTGTCCAATTTTCCCAGCACCATTTATTGAAAAGACTGTCTTTTTCCCACCGGATATTTTTTCCTGCTTTATCAAATATTAGTTGCCCAAAGAGCCGAGGGTCCATTTCTGGGCTCTCGATTCTGTTCCATTGGTCTATGTGTCTGTTTTTGTGCCAGTACCATGCTGTCATTGTGATCACAGCTTTGTAGTACAGCTCGAAATCCGGCATTGTGATGCCCCCAGCTTTGTTTTTCCTTTTCAACAGTTCCTTGGAGATTTGGGGTCTTTTCTGGTTCCATACAAATTTAAGGACTGTTTGTTCCAGTTCTTTGAAAAATGTCATTGGTATTTTGATCGGGATAGCATTGAAAGTGTAGATTGCTCTGGGTAGCATGGACATTTTAACTATGTTAATTCTTCCGATCCATGAGCATGGAATATTTTTCCATCTTTTTATGTCTTCCTCAATGTCTTTCAAGAGTGATTTATAGTTTCTAGAATATAGGCCCTTTACATCTCTGGTTAAGTTAATTCCAAGGTAACGTATGGTTTTTGGTGCTATTGTAAATGGGATGGATTCCCTAATTTCTCTTTCTTCGGTCTCGTTATTCGTGTATAGAAATGCAACTGATTTCTGAGCATTGATTTTGTATCCCGCCACGTTACTGAATTGCTCTATAACTTCTAATAGTTTGGGAGTGGCTTCTTTTGGGTTTTCCATATAGAGTATCATGTCATCTGCAAAGAGAGACATTTTGACTTCTTCTTTGCCGATTTGAATACCTTTGATCCCTTTTTGTCGTCTGATTGCTGTTGCAAGGACTTCTAGTACTATGTTGAATAATAGTGGCGAGAGTGGGCATCCTTGTCGAGTTCCTGATCTTAAGGGAAAGGCTTCCAGCTTTTCCCCATTGAGAATAATATTTGCACTAGGCTTTTCATAGATGGCTTTTATGAGATTGAGAAATGTACCTTCTATTCCTACACTCTGAAGGGTTTTAATCAGGAAAGGATGCTGTATTTTGTCAAATGCTTTTTCGGCATTGATTGAGAGGATCATATGGTTCCTGAGGCTTTTCTTGTTGATATGATGTATCACGGTGATTGATTTGTGAATATTGAACCACGCTTGCATCCCAGGTATGAATCCCACTTGATCGTGATGGATAATCCTTTTAATGTACTGTTGGATTCTATTAGCAAGTATCTTGTTGAGGATTTTGGTGTCCATATTCATTAGGGAAATCGGTCTGTAATTCCCCTTTTTGAGGGGGTCTTTGCCTGGTTTGGGGATCGAGGTAATATTGGCCTCATAGAATGAGTTTGGTAGATTTCCTTCTGTTTCTATTTTTTGAAATAGCTTTACGAGAATAGGTATTATTTCATCTTTGAATGTTTGGTAGAATTCCCCAGGAAAACCGTCTGGGCCTGAAGTTTTGTTGTTTGGAAGGTTGTTTATCACTGACTCAATTCCTTGGCCTGTTTAATGATTCAATTTCTTCCTGTTTCAATCTTGGTAGTTTATAGGTTTCCAGGAAGGATTCCATCTCTTCCAGATTGCTTAGTTTATTGGCATATAGCTGTTGATAAAAATTTCTAATAATCCTTCCAATTTCAATGGTGCTCGTCGTGACCTCTCCTTTTTCATTCATAATTTTAATAATCTGGGTCCTTTCTCTTTTCTTTGGATAAGTCTTGCCAGTGGTCTGTCAATTTTATTGATTCTCTCCAAGAACCAGCTTCTAGTCCTGTTGATCTGCTCTACTGTACTTCTGGTTTCTGCTTGATTGATTTCAGCTCTAATTTTGGTCAACTGCTTCCTCGTGCGTGGGTTAGGCCTGTCCCTCTGTTGCTGTTCCAGCTTCTTGAGGTGAGAATATAAAAACTGCATTTTAGATTTTTCTATTCTTTTGAGTGAGGCTTGGATGGCTATGTATTTCCCCCTTAGGACTGCCTTTGCAGTATCCCATAAGTTTTGGACTGTTGTATTTTCATTCTCATTGGTCTCCATAAATTGTTTAATTTGATTTTTGATTTCCTGGTTTATCGAGTCATTCCTGAGCAGGATGGTTCTTAGTCTCCAAGTGTTTGAGTTTCTTCCAAATTTTTTCCTTGTGGTTGAGTTCCAATTTCAGAGCGTTGTGGTCTGAGAATATGCAGGGGATAATTTCAATCTTTTGGTATCGGTTGAGACCTGTTTTGTGTCCCAGAACATGGTCTATTCTTGAGAATGTTCCATGGGCATTAGAATAGAATGAGTATTCTTTGGTTCTGGGATGTAGTGTTCTATATATATATATGAGGTCCAACTCGTCGAGTATGGCATTCAAAGCCTTTGATCTTTGCTTAGTTTTTGCCAGGGTGTTCTGTCTATTTCTGATAGTGGAGTGTTGAGGTCCCCTACTATTAATGTATTTTTATTTATATGTCTCTTTATTCTGGTTAAGAGTTGGCTTGTGTATCTTGCTGCTCCCCTGTTGGGGGCATATATATTTATAATTGTCATATCCACTTGTTGAATACCTCCCTTAAGAATAATATAGTGCCCTTCTGCATCTCTAACTATAGTCTGTAGTTTAAAATCCAATTTATCTGATATGAGAATTGCTACCCCAGCTTTCTTTTGAGGTCCATTTGCGTGAAAGATGGTACTCCATCCCCTTACTCTCAGTCTGAATGCATCTTTGGGTTCGAAATGAGTCTCTTGTAGACAGCAAATGGATGGGTCATTTCTTTTTATCCAATCTGCAACCCTGTGGCATTTATGGGATGGTTCAAACCATTTACATTAAGACTGATTACTGAGAGATATGATTTTAATAATGCCATGTTGCCAGTAATGTCTTTGTTTGTATTGGCTGTGAGTTTCTGTTCTGTATCACTCTTGGGGCCTTTTTACTTTTATAGAACCCCCCGTAATATCTCCTGTAGGGCTGGTTTTGTGGTTACAAAATTTGTTAGTGACTGGTGATTCTAAAATGTCTTTATTTCTCCATCAATTCTGAATGACAGCCTTGCTGGATAAAGGATCCTTGGCTGCATGTTTTTCTCTGAAAGAGCTTTAAATATGCTCCCCCAACCCTTTCTCTCATTCCAGGTCTGTGTAGACAGGTCTGACGTAATTCTGATGCCTTTGCCTTGGTACATGAGAAATGTCTTTGCCCTGGCCGCTTTCAATACTGTATCCTTGCATCTAATATTTGCGAAATGCACTATGACGTGACGTGGCGTAGGTTTTTCATGGTTGAGCTTGGGAGGGGTCCTCTCTGCCTCTTGGACACGAATGTTTGTTTCCCTTGCTAGATTAGGGAAGTTTTCAGCTACAATTTGTTCAAATATCTCTTCTAGACCTCTGTTTTTCTCCACCCCCTCGGGGATGCTGATGATTCTAACATTGGATGGTTTCATTGAGTCAGTAATCTCCCGTAACCTACATTCGTGGGCGTGGATTTTTTTAAGACCATCTTCTATTTTCATTTTTTCCTCTATTAACCCATCCTCCAATTCACTAACTTGTTCCTCTGCTTTTGCGACCCTGGCCGTCAGAGCCTCTAGTTTTGCCTGCATTTGGCTCATAGAATTTTTAATTTCTGTCAGATTCGTTCTCATTTCTGTCCATAGGGATTCTATATTCTCAGTAACCTTTTCGTTAATCCTTTTTTCATTTCTGCTCATCATTTTGCCCATCGTTACTCTGAATTCCATTTCTGATAATTTGGTTACATCCATATCCATCATTTCTGTGGCAGAGGCCACAGACTCACTGTCTTTTCTTTGCTGGGGGGGGGGCTTCTCCTTCTTGTCATTCTGATGAGGAGAGGTTGCGGGGTTTCCAGAGCACAAATTATTGACTGGGTCCCAGGCCGTGCCCCTTGTTTTATAGGGATCTTAGAGATGTGGGCTTCTTCTTTAAAGATTTTATTTATTTATTTATGTGGCAGCCAACCAGCGAGAGAGGGAACAGAAGCAGGGGAGTGGGAGAGGAAGAAGCAGGCTCCCAGCGAAGGAGCCCGATGAGGGACTCTTTTCCGGATTGCCGGGATCACGCCCTAAGCCGAAGACAGGCGCTCACTGACTGCACCACCCAGGCGCAGGTTGTGGGCTTCCTGATTTTTCAGCCTGCCTTCTGTGTTCTGGGGGAGGGGCCTGCCGCACCGATACTCAGGCAACCCTGTTTGGGTAGAGTCTCCGTGTCACCTGGGAGGGGGGATGGGAATGGGCACGCTGTGAGCCGGTATTTCCAGGCTTTTGTTCTCTGGCGGCTTTCCCTGGCGGTTTGCTGTGTTTCTGAGAGTCAGAGCAGCAGAGGCCAAATTTCAGCCCCTGTCACAGAACAGAGGGATTGCGGCCCGTTCTCTACTAATGTTCTGGCCACTTTAACTCTGTTACTGTTGGTGCTGCTCAACCCTGCAGTGTCCCGGGTTGTGCGCCCCACACCAGGCGTCCCAGCCCTCACTTCCAGGGCCGGCACGTCTCTGTCCTTTGTGTTTCTAACGCCGCCAGCTGCCAGCCACCAGCCGCCCCGTGCGCGCTCCAGAAGCTCCCGGTCTCAGTCTGGATCCAGTGAGCGCACTGGGATTCTGGTGTTCCGGGAGATGCCTGGTGGCGCGCATCCGGCTCATGGTCTCCGTCTGCTGTTTTGCAGGTGCCGACCATGAGCCAGCCCACTCCCCCGTGCAAGTGGCTACTGCTTCCTGGCGCCCGAATGCAGCGGCTCCCTCCCCCTTCCATTTATCTTCCGATATCTGTGCACGGTTTCATGGCTCCCTGCTTCGTACCTCAATACTCAGCGCTGGAGATATTCATTTGTAGAGATCTAGATGCGTCTTCCCACATCTCAGGCTGGTTCCGTGGTTCTTTAGGCTGGTCTGGTACCTATCCAGCTCGACTCGGGGGACCGGCTGAAAACGGTGTCTCCTACTCCTCTGCCATCTGAACTCCTTCCTTCGATGCTGAAAGATATTTTTAAAAACATTTTTACATAAAAAAATCTTGATTCTTCTTCTGTAGAAGCATCAAGAAGAATGAAATAGTGAGCATATTAAAGAAGGCTGTTGTTAGCTTCTCAAACCAGAGATGAATACATCGTTCATGGTTGAGATACTCTTCCAATAGCCATTTTGTAGAGTATGACTCAGAAGTGTGAGAGAATAACTTTAATCCTGTGCCCTGATGCATTTAGAAGTGTAGGACTTGTTAATTATAATTTCTCTTGGACTCCCTCTTCTTCCACAGTATATATATAAAAAAATCTCTCTACATACAAGAAGATGGTACAATACATGAAAATTCCCCTACATTTCTTGCTTGATGAGGTGCTGATAAGTGACTTTGGAGAAAGATTTCAAGATTCTAATGACCTACTTTTGGATGATCTGAATATTGGATGATCCAATATTTTACCAAATTTAAATGACCATGATTATGCAGCCCTCAATGGTCTTTCTCCACCAGGATATGTTGCAAATCTTATTGAAATGTTTGAACCCCAGTTATCTGCAGAAACCACTAGGCAGTACAAGCTATGCCCTTTGTTGTTTCTCAAAACTGTTGCCAGTTTTACTGAAGATTACACTAAAATTGAGCCTTCCACTTGTTTTTTATTTTTGAATTCCCCCTCAATCCATCTTCCTGCTGGAAAACAGACAGGAATCCCACTACCTTTGGCTGTCTGATGTATTTCCCTTTGTCTCTTAAATGCCATAATTTAAAAATGTGGTTTAAATTGTTACTTCCTGGTGCTTAAGCAAGATTTAATATCTAGGAGACAAGACAACACAAAAAGGATGGGGAATACGTCAAAGTTAGAGAGATAAAAAAGGTTTTTTTTTTTTAAGTTTGAAACAATCTTCTAATACCTTATTAATGTCTAGAACAGGAATTTGTAGTAAACACCACAAAGTGTGGCATTTTTCTAAATAATTTGCAAATCCATGTAGGTTGATTCTACATACAACAAATGACTTCTATTATTCCAGGGTTTTCTGAAACAGGTCAGGTTTTGAAAAGCAGGAATTTTTGTTAGTATTTAAAATATGGGACTGATGTTTTCCCTAGATTTTCATGTACATTTATTTTAAAATTTTACAAATAAATAAACTAAAATAAAATCTAGTTTTATTATTTAAAAATTTATAACTCGTGTGGAGTTTAATTTTCAACATAAAATATTTTTTCATTCAAGATTTTATTTAAATTCAAGTTAGTTAACATATAGTGTAGTATTAGTTTCAAGGGTAGAATTTAGTGATTCATCACTTGCATATAACACCCAGTGTTCATTATAACAAATGCCCCCCTTGATGCCCATCACCCATTTACTACATCCTCCCACTCTGTCCCTCTAGAAACCCTCTGTTTGTTCCTAGTAGTTGAGTATCTTATGATTTGCCTCTTTCTCTGTTTTTATCTTATTTTATTTTTCCTTCCCTTCCCCTATGTTCATCTGTTTTTTTTTTTCTTAAATTCCACATATGAGTCAAATCATACAGTACTTGTCATTCTCTGGCTGACTTTTTTATTAAAACTTGGTGAATTATTTTATTTGACCTAACTGCTCAAAGATGTCTCTTTATGGCTTCCAAGCTTCTTCTTAGTGAATGTCTTATACATCTATCCTGTTTAAAACAGCTGATCAAGATAAAACCACAAAGTAAAATAAATAGCTTACATAAAGTACCATGGAAAGCATGATGTCAAATATATCAATTGTTACACTAAGCAGAAACAGACTGAATCCCTCTATTAAAAGACAGAGATGATCTGCTTAGGTTAAGAAACAAAACCCAGCTACAAGTTATTTACAAGTAACAAACAACTCAAAGTGATGACCCAAGTTTAAAAAAATAAAAGAATACCAGGTAAATGCAAATTAAAAGAAAGCATGAGTCATACTACTAATATCAGAAAAGATAAGTAAAAAGATACATATCTATTAAATTCAGACTGTATGTATAATAGTGTAATTCAACTCTGCTGTGTCCTTGGTAATGTTTGACTACTAGATTCATCAGCCTTAAAATGGATAACAATATCTCCCACTATAAGTTTAACTTTTTAAAACTTTCTTATAATTGTTTTGCATTGCATGTTTAGCTCCATGATTTGATATACATTGATTTTTTTATTGTTATACATGTTCTGACTGACTTATTTCGCTTAGCATGATACACTAATTCCATCCATGTCATTGCAAGCAAATGGCAAGATTTCATATTTTGATAACTGAGTAATAATCCATTGTATATATACCACATCTTCTTTATCCACTCACCATTCGATGGACATTTGGGCTCTTTCTACATTTTGGTTATTGTGCATAGTGCTGTTATAAACATTGGGGTTCATAAGCCCTTCAAATCACCATGTTTGTATCCTTTGGGTAAATACCTATTAATGCAATTGCTGGGTCATAGGGTAGTTATATTTTTAACTTTTTTTACTTGCATTGAGTTTTAATTGAAAATATTAAAACAATTTAACCACTCATAATGAATTATAAAACTTTGACAGTTAAATTGTACTATCATTTATGAGACATTTATTCATCATTATTTTTGTAGACCTGAAAGAAACTTTGCATATTTGTGTTTTCTGTTCTCATCTCAGAGGAAGATTATGAAGGTAAGTCTAAAATACTTATAAATCAAAAGCCAACTGAGTTAGAAGTGAAATATAAAGAGAACAAAATCTACACACAACTGTGCTGAAAAAGCAGAGGTGGGTTTTAGCTCATGTTTTGGATATGAAAACAGTTGAGCTCATCTCCCACAAAACAGAAGCAGATGCAATAGTAAAGCTAAATCATGAAAACCCTAATTAGTTATTTTTAGCATGCCTCTTAATTTTTCTTTCCCCTGGTTTTTTGTCTTCTGAGCCTGAGTCTTTTTTTTTAATATTTTATTTATTTATTTATTTATTTATTTATTTATTTATTTATTTATTTGACACAGAGAGAAACAGCAAGAGAGGGAACACAAGCAAAGGGAGTGTGAGAGCGGGAAGCAGCCTTCTCGCTGAGCAGGGAGCCCCATGAGGGGCTCGATCCCAGGACCCTGGGATCATGAACTGAGCTGCAGGCAGACGCTTAATGGCTGAGCCACCCAGGTGACCCTGAGCCTGAGTCTTGAACATGTAACCACTTCAGGGGGTGTCAGTTATAACTGGGCCATGGAGGAAGTGTCAATAAGCATGAAAAAGCAAATCCTATCATAACTATATAGACAGTCCACTTGAACTGTTCAGCCACATACCCATAGATAAATCCAACTATTTCAGGAAAAAGAATTATTCCCTGAACCATCTGTTCAGCTAGATTCTTTCCCTTGTAATCCATTTGTGTAGGGAGTGATCTCAGATGATCCAGCATGACTGGCTGAGAAGGTTGGCAGTGGCACGAGGGCAGTCAGGACTCAGGGACTGGAGGCACCTGTTTCTGGTACCAGGTGCACTCAGTGACCTGCTGAACCTGGGAATGTGATGGCCACAGCTCCGGAAGCAGATGTCTCCCTATTTTTAACTTTTTGAGGAACCTCTATACTGTTTTCCAGAGTGAATTCACCGTTGCTTTCTCACCAACAGTGCAAGGATGTACTGTATGGTGACTAACATAACATAATAAAAAATTATTATATAAAAAAAGAGAGTTCCCCTTTCTCCACATTCTCACTAACATGTGTTATTACCCCAGTTGTTAATTTTAACCATTCTGATGGTGTGAGGTAGTATCCCATTGTGGTTTTGATTTATATTTCCCTGATGATGAGTGATGTTGAGCACATTTTTATGTGTCTGATAGACATTTGTATGCCTTCTTTTGAGAAATGTCTGTTCATTTCTTCTCCCCATTTCTTAACTGGATTTTTTTTTAATTTTGGGGGTCTTAAGTTTGATAACTTCTTTATAGATTTTGGATACTAGCCCTTTATCTGATATGTCATATGCAAATATCTTCTTCCATTCCATTGGTTGTATTTTAGGTTTCTTGTTTCCTTTACTGCGCAGAAGCTTTTTATTTTGATGAACATAATAGCTCATTTTGCTTTGTTTTCCTTGCCTCTGGAGACCTGTCTAGTAAGAACTTGTAGTGGTCAAGGCTGTGTTCTCCTCTAGGATTTTGATGGATTCCTGTCTCACATTGAGGTCTTTCATACATTTGGAATTTGCTTTTGTGTATGGTGTAAGAAAGTGGTCCAGTTTCATTCTTGTGCATGTGGGTATCCAATTTTCCCAACACCATTTGTTGAAGAGACTGTCTTTTTTCCATTGAATATTCTTCCCTGCTTTGTCAAAGATTAGTAGACTGTATAGTTGTGGGTCCATTTCTGTGTTTTCTATTCTGTTCCATGGATCTATGTTCCTGTTTTTGTGCCAGTACCATGCTGCCTTGATGATTAGAGCTTTATAATACAGCTTGAAGTCTGGAGTTGTGATGCCTCCAGCTTTGGTTTTCTTTTTGTACATGACTTTGGCTAATCTGGGTCTTTTCTGGTTCCATACAAATTTTAGAAGTGTTTGTTCCACCTCTGTGAAAAATGCTAGTGTTTGGTAGGGATTGCATTGAATGTGTATATTGTTTTGGGTAGTATAGACATTTTATCGATACTTGTTCTTCCAATCCATGAGCATGGAATCTTTTTTCCATTCTTTGTATCTTCCTTAATTTCTTTCATAAGTGTTCTATAGTTTTCAGAGTACAGATGAAAGTTAGGTTTATTCTAAGGTGTCTTATGGTTTGGGGTGCAATTGTAAATGGGGTTGATTCCTTAATTTCTCATTTTGATGGTTCATTTCTGGTGCATAGAAATGCAACAGACTTCTGTGATTTCATTTTATATCCTGTGACTTTTCTGAATTCTTATATCAGTTCTATCAATTTTTTGGTGGAGTACTTTTGGTTTTGTACATCAAGTATCATATTGTTTGTGAAGAGCGAAAATTTGGCTTCTTCCTTGCCTATTTGGATGCAGTTTATTTCTTTTCGCTGTCTGATTACTGAGGTTAGGACTTCCAGTACTATGTTGAACAACAGTGGTGAGAATGGACATCCTATTCATGTTTCTAACCTTAGGAGAAAAGCTCTCAGTTTTTCCCCATTGAAGATATTAGCTGTGGGTCTTTCGTATATGGCCTTTTATAATGTTGAGGTGTGTTCCATCTATCCTTATTATGTGGAGGGTTTTTATCAAGAAAGGATGCTGTATTTTGTCAAATGCTTTTTTTCTGCATCTATTGAGAAGATCACATGGTTCCTATCTTTTATTAATGTGGTGTATCAGGTTGATTGATTTGCAAATGTTTAACCACTCCTGCAGCCCAGAAATAAATGGCCATGGTGAATAATCCTTTTAATGCACTGTTGGATTTGATTTGCTAATGTCTTATTGAGAATTTTTACGTTCATGTTATTGGGGATGTTGTTTTATAATTCTCCTTTTTGTGGGTTCCTTGTATGGTTTTGTGATCAAAGTAATTCTGGCCTCATAAGATGAGTTTGGATGTTTCCCTTCCAAACAGTTTCAGAAGAATAGGTTATTAATTCTTCTTTAAATGTTTGATAGAGTTCCCCTGGGAATTGATTGGCTCTGGACTCTTGTTTGTTGGGAGATTTTTTTTTTTATTACTGATTCAATTTCTTGGCTGGTTATGGGTCTGTTCAGATTGTCTATTTCTTCCTGTTTCAGTTCTGGTAGTATACACATTTCTAGGAATTGATCCATTTCTTCCAGATTGCCTAGTTTGTTGGCATTTAATTGCTCATAATTTTTTTTTGTAACTCTTTGTATTTCTGTGGTGTTTGTTGTGAACTCTCCTCTTTCATTTATGATTTTTGTTTTTTAAATTTGGATTCTTTCTTTCTTTCTTTCTTTCTTTCTTTCTTTCTTTCTTTTTTTTTTATAAGTCTGACTGGAGGTTTATCAATTTTGTTAATACTTTCAAAGAACCAGCTCCTAGTTTCATTGATCTGTTCCACTGGTTTTTTTTAATTTATATATCATTGATTTCTACTCTAATCTTTATGCTTTCCCTTCTTTGTTGGATTTAGGCCTTTTTTAAAAAAGATTTTATTTATTTATTTGACAAAGAGAGACAGCCAGCGAGAGAGGGAACACAAGCAGGGGGAGTGGGAGAGGAAGAAGTAGGCTTGCAGTAGAGGAGCCTGATGTGGGGCTCGATCCCAAAATGCTGGGATCATGCCCTGAGCTGAAGGCGGACGCTTAACGACTGCGCCACCCAGGCACCCCTGGATTTAGGCCTTTTTTGTTGTTCTTTTTCCAGCTCCTCTATGTGTAAGGTTAAGACGTGTATTTGAGACTTTTCTTGCTTCTTTAGGAAAGCCTGCATTTCTATATGCTTCCTTCTCGGGACTGCCTTTGCTATGTCCCAAAGGTTTTGGACTGTTGTGTTTTCATTTTCATTTGCTTCCAGGCACTTTTTAAAAAATATCTTCTTTAATTTCCTGGTTAACCCATGCATTCTTTAGTAGGATGTTCTTTAACCTCCATGTATTTGTGGTTATTCCAAATTTTTTTCTTGTGGTTGCCTTCAAGTTTCATAGTATTGTGGTCTGAAATTTTGCATGGCTGATCTCAATCTTTTTGTAGCAGTTGAAGCCTGATTTGTGACCCAGTCTTTGATCCATTCCTAAGAATTCTCCATATGCACTCAAAAAAAAATGTGCCTTTGGGGTGCCTGGGTGGCTTAGTCAGTTAAGTGTCTGCCTTTGGCTCGGGTCATGATTCCAGGATCCTGGAATCGAGTCCTGCATTGGACTCCTTGCTCAGTGGGGAAGCTGCTTCTCCCTTTCTCTCTGCCTGCTGCTCCCCCTGCTTGTGCTCTCTTGCATGCACACTTGTTCTTTCTCTGTCAAATCAATAAATAATTTTTTTAAAAAAAGAGGAATGTGCATTCTGCTGCTTTAGGATGAATAGATCTGCTAAGTCCATCTGGTCCCATTTGTCCTTCAAAGCCCTTGTTTCCTTATTGATTTTCTGCTTAGATGATCTGCCCATTGTTTTGAGTGGGATGTTAACATATCCTACTATTATTATTATCATTGAGTTTCTTTAAGTTTGTTATCAATTGATTCACATATTTGGCTGATCCCAAGTTAAGGGCATAAAAAGTAGCAATTTTTAGATCTTCTTGTTAGATAGACTCTTTTATTATGATATAGTGTCCTTTTTCTTATAACAGTCTTTGGTTTAAAATCTAATTTGCCTGATATAAGGATGGCTTCTCCAACTTTTTAAAATGTCCATTAGCATGATAAATCGTTATTCACCTCCTCACTTTCAATCTGGAGGTGACTTTGTGTCTAAAATGAGTCTCTTGTAAGCAGCATATTGATCAGTCTTGTTCTTTTATCCATTCTGATACCCTATGCCTTTTTAAAAAGATTTATTTAATTATTTTAGAGAGGGAGAAATAAATCGCTTGAGTGGGGGAAGGGACAGAGTTAGAGGGAGAGAGATAATCTCCAGCAGACTCCCTGCTGAGCCCAGAGCCCAACACAGGGCTTCATCTCACAACACTGAAATCATTACCTGAGCCAAAATCAAGAGTTGGATGCTTAACTACTTGAGCCATCCAGGTACCCTGTTGATACTCTATGCCTTTTGATTGGAGCATTTAGTCCATTTGTATTCAGAGTGATTATTTATAGATATCAATTCAGTGCCATTGTATAACCAATAGAGTCACTGTTCCTGTAGATTGTCCCTGTTCCTTTCAAGCCTTTGTTGCTTTTGGTCTCTTTCCCACTCAAAGCATCCCTTTTAATATTTCTTGCAGAGGTGGTTTAGTGTTCATGAACTCCTTTGGTTTTTGTTTGTCTGGGAAACTCTTTATCTCTCCTATTCTGAATGACAGCCTTGCTGGATAAAGTATTCTTGGCTGCATATTTTTCCCATTTAGCGTGATGAATATTTCCTGCCACTCTCTTCTGTCCTGCCAAATTTCAGTGGACAGATCTGCTGCTAACTTTTTGTGTTTACTGTTGTAGGTTAAGGAACATTTGTCCCTAGCTGCATTCAGAATTCTCTCTTCATTTTTGCATTTTGCAAGTTTCACTATGATATGTTATGAAGTTGGCCCATTTTTGTTGATTTTGTGGGGAGCTCTCTGCACCTCTTGGACATGAATGCCTGTTTTCTTCCTCAGATTAGGGAAGTTTTCAGCTACAATTTGTTCAAATAAACCTTCTGCCCCCTTTTCCCTCTCATCTTCTTCTGGGACTCCTATGATACAGATATTATTTCACTTTATGGAATCATTGGGTTCCCTAACTCTACCTTTGTGTTCTAATAGTTTTCTTTCCCTCTTTACAACTTCTTTATGTTCCATAATTTTGTCTTCTTTATCACCTATTGTCTCCTCTGCTTCTTCAGTCTTCATTGTGTTTATATCCCATCAGTTTTTCATCTCAGTTATAGCATTTTTCTATTTCAGTCTGACTAGATTTTAGGCCTTTTATCTCTGCAGCCAGGGTTTCTCTGGTGTCTTCTTTCTTTTTTTTTCCAAGTCCAGCTAGTAGTCTTATGACTGTTGTTCTAAATATTGTTCAGATATATTGCTTATACCAATTTTCAGCAAGTCCCAGGCTGTGATATCTTCCTGACCTTTCTATTGGATAGAATTCCTCTGTCTTTTTATTTCGGCTAAGTTCCTGTCTTCTGCGTGTTTTGAAAGTTTGTTATGGTTCCTGTGAGTAATGCTATATTAAAAAGGGGTCATTAACTGTCAAGGGCCTGGCACTTCAGAAAGTATTTCTTGTGTATGCTGTTTGCACTCTGCTGTTTCATTTGGCTGCTCTTTCCCACTGGTCCATCCTCTGCAGAGTTCCTCCTTTCTTGCAGTGGGAAGTGCTTGGACGTTTAATTAGGTGTGTTTTGGTGTGTTTGTTAAAACAAGCTTGGAAAAAAAAGTTTAAAAAAGCCTTTTCCAAGAGAGAGAGAGGGGGAGAGAGAGAGAGAAGGAAATGAAAAAAAAAAACAAAACAAAACAAAATAACAAACAGAAAACTATAAGCTTGATTCTAAATGAAAAAATAAATAAATAAATAGTGCATGCAAGCTGCTGCCTGTGCTGGTCTTCTAGGAGAGAGGCCTGCTACACTGGCTCAGAGTGAGACCTACCCAAGTAAATATGCATTTACTAAGCATGGTGGATGGGTGAGTTTGGGTGTAAGCCATAAACCTTTCCTTCCTCCACTGGGGGCCTCTGTGTTGCTCTCTGAAATCTGACTGTGGTGGTGGCATGGGGGAAATTGCACCATCCAACTATCTCCACCCCAGACAGGGGATCTCACACCTCTTGCTGTTCAGGAAGCCCTCACAGAATAGCAAGAACATCAGTGCACCCAGTGCCACAGCTGCCCTGCATTTTATCTTTAGTGTAGGGTTAATATTCAAAACTCCAAATCTTAAAGGACCTGGAACCATGTGGACCCACTTCCCTTCTCTGGAGTAGAGCATTCCCTGCTGTGTCTGGTGTCCTCTTTTCCAGAAAAACAGTCCCACACTTTTCCAGTGTGCAGAATCTATGGTGTAGCACAAAGAAAAGCAGGGACCAGGTTATCCATCCTTTTGTGTGGGCCTCTAACTCCTGCCAAAGAAAGGCGTTTTGCTGGTGCCTTCAGGGTCTTTTGTCCTTAGAAAGACAATATACCCTCTTTCAAATGTACTCCAGAAATGGGAACATTCTCTTCCAGTATGACCCAGGAGATCCCTACACTGTGTTATACACTCCTGGGTCAGCACCCCCCCCTTACCCAGGAGCTCACATCACTCCTCCAGTCAGGGCAAAAGTTGCACACTTCCAAAACCCCAGAGTTTGAGCTCTACGTGCTGTTTGCAAAAAGTCTGTGACACACAGTACCCCTCATGCTCCAGTCCATGGTCTGGAGAGGTTTTCTTCTTGTGCAAATCTGATGCTGAAGTCTTTCTATCCCTCCTTCTTTCTCTCCCTTTTCTCTTCCCACAGAAAGGGATCCATTCCCTCTGTGGCACTGCAGTTTTTCTCTCCCCCAACTCACTTCCACACACCTAATTCCTGCCACACTTCCTCCTTCCAACCATGGAGATCATTCTCCCAGTCCTCCAATCAATTTCCTGGGTGTTTCAAGTGATATGACCTCAATACATCAGTGTTCAAGGACTGAGGGAAGCCCAGGGTCCCCCTACTTCTCCACCATCTTAACCTCCTAAAATCTTATTTTTAAATACCAGTGGCCATCTGTTGCTCCAGTCAAAGTTTTCCCTTTAATCAATGCTTTAAATCCCACCTAAATCTTTGTGCAAAATCAAGAGTCATACTCTAGCTAAGTTCTTCCCTAAGATGAAGGAAATTTGAAATAAAGTGACTTTTTAGAAAGATAAATCACACATACACAGTCAATTATTTCTCAACTATAGCTCCCATGTTTATAGTCGTACTATTTGTTTCAAGTGCAGTCTGAGATATATGCCATTCTTTCAGAATTATTTATGTTTCAGAAACATAATGGTGTTTATTAACCTGAAACAGTGTTTATATGTTTTCCTGCAGCAGCATTCGTATTTTCCCCATCAATGGGCACTACCACACTTAGAATTTAGCTTGTCTATTTGGTAAATGGAGGACTTAAAATATTTTAGCTTTACAATGTGAATATGAAAACTTGAAGTTAGTTTTTTTTAAGATTTTATTTATTTATTCAGGAGAGACAGAGAGAGGAGAGGCAGAAGAAGAGGGAGAAGCAGACTGCCCGCATAGTGGGGACCCTGATGTGGGACTCAATCCCAGGACCCTGAGATCATGACCTAAGCCGAAGGCAGACACTTAACCAACTGAGCCACCCAGGACCCTTCAAGCTAATTTTTTTATAATAATATTTTTTATTATATTATGTTAGTCACCATACAGTACATCCCTGGTTTTGATGTAAAGTTCCATGATTCATTAGTTCTGTATAACACCCAGTGCGCCATGCAATATGTGCCCTCCTTACTACCCATCACCAGCCTATCCCATTCCCCCACCCCTTCCTCTCTGAAGCCCTCAGTTTGTTTCTCAGAGTCCATAGTCTCTCATGTTTCATTCCCCCTTCTGATTACCCCTCCTTTCTTTATCCCTTTCTTCTCCTACGGATCTTCCTCCTTCTTATGTTCCATAGATGAGTGAAACCATATGATAACTGTCTTTCTCTGCTTGACTTATTTCAAGCTAATTTTTAAGAAATATGTTAGTACCACTTTCTTACTCATTTATTCCCATCACCTATACCCCCCTTATTTTTTAAAAAGGTTTTATTTATTTATTTATTTAAGAGAGAGAGAGAGGATAGAGGGAGAATGAGAGGAAGAAGCAGAATCTCCACTGAGTAGAAAGTCCAATGTTGGGTTCAATCCCAGGACACTGAAATCATGACCTGAGCTGAAGGCAGACGTTTAACCAACTGAGCCACCCAGGTGCCCCTATCCTCCCCTTATATATCTACTTATTTCATATTCATTTTATTTTATAAAGTTCTGTATGTGCTTCCATAGGCTTTCAAATGAAGTCAATTTTGGAGGAAATTTTGTCACTTTTTTTCAGTCAGTATATCTTAGAGCATGTTCATTTAATTTAAATATAATGGTTTGCACAATTTTTAAAATTCTTAATAAAGGCCAGACTTCATTTTACTCAGGACTAAGCTCTTGATATGTAGGAGTAAATCTGGCATACCACATAAACTGAAAAAAAAATGCATCATCAGTATAATGTTTTCCACGTATAAATGAAAACAAAGAACTTAGCATGCATTTCATACTGTCCTCTTCCTTAGGATAGACTGGACCATATAAAAAAAATCAATACAGCTTCTAGACAAGTGTGCATGTAGGTATGAAATATTGTGTAAAGTATGTGTATATATGAATTTGTGTTTGAACCATTTTTTCTGCTACCAAAAAAAGAAATCTGGACTGAGTGGTCTCTAATTATGTGGTTCCATGCAAGATAAAAACATCACAACATCATACTGTATCACAAAGCAGTATGAAAAGAAGTAATCTAGATTGATAGGCACTTCTATGTTAACCAGATAAGTAGACTTCAGGCTACTGTTAAGGACTCTGTAGTTAAAAAAAAAAAAAGAGTTGAAAGTGATGATGATGGACCTGGAGCAGAGACTACAAACAGGAACAAAGAAATGAGTAAGTTAGGCACAGTAAGGCAGTATCTGCTTATATTTTATTTTTTTAAAGATTTTATTTATTTATTTATTTTTATTTGAGAGAGAGAGCACACGAGCGGGGGGGAGGGGCAGAGGGAGAGGGAGAAGCTGACTCTGCTGAGCTGGGAGCCCAATATGGGGCTGGATCCCAGGACTCTGGGATCATGACCTGAGCTGAAGACAAACGCTTAACCAACTGAGCCACCCAGGTGCTCCAGGAATTTAATTTTAAAATGATAAGCAATAAGAAGCAACTGAGAAGGATGCCTGTGTGGCTCAGTTGGTTAAGTATCTGCCTTCAGTTCAGGTCATGATCTTGGGGTCCTGGGATCGAGTCCTGCATTGGGCTCCTAGCTCAGTGGGGAGACAACTTCTCCCTCTGCCCCTCCCCACTACTCGTGTTCTCTCTTTCTCTCCCTCTCTCTCTGTGAAATAAATAAATAAAATTTTTTAAAAAGAGAAGGAAATGAGAATATCTAAAGAATAACATGGATTAAATTGGTGTGCTGTATAAATAATCTGGCTGTAGGATGGATAGTTTTAAGAATCAAACACTTATAAGTCTAGCAAATGTTTTCCCAAAGTCCATAGTTCACACTAAATAAGTAATAAAATAGTCAACATACTTAGCTATTAACCTAAAACAAAAGACCAAATGACTGAGAGGACTTAATATTTACCAAGTGAATATTGAACTCGGGATTTTTTGTTTTGGTAAGATATTTTTTTTCTAAACCCATTGCATTGCTTTGCACAGCCTATAGAAGAAAAGAAATCAATGTGCTGAACAGTACGACCACATCAAAGTAATCTGTAAAAAATTTCTTGGTATCAGACCACTAAATAAATTCTAAGAATGTGGGATGTGCTTCTCTTCTTCCCTGAAGAATCATGGTCTTTTCACCAGGACAGGCAAGTGCCCAACTACTTTTATGGACACTCCTACAAGGCACTCCTACAATGGACAAACCTACAAAGCTTGAAAAAGCTTTAAATTTTCCATTGTATTAAATCTCCATTATGTAGAGGGCTGTAACTTCCCCATAAAATAGAAACTTTATGTATTCTGAAATGTATAATGAAATATATTTTGGTATTTACTTATTTGCTTCATGAAGGCTTAGAAGTTACTAGCAGTTGCCCCTGGAATTAAAATATATATATATAAAGCTTCATGTTATACAATGAAAAGCTTTTAGTTAAATGTCTTAGTTCATTTTACTTTGCCTGTGCTCAGGGCATTGTCCTTCAGCAATCAGAACTGGTAGATCTGATTTTAGAACAATGGAGGAAGATCTCAGTTCCCTATTCTCAAGTGCCTTCTCAAGACACAAGATCTTCAGGCTTTTAAAGATAAGTCTTTGCTGACTATTTAACTGTTGTGCTACTGACAGAGTAGAATGAACAAAGTATGAAACTCATCAGTTGAAAAGGTAATAAACCACCACTCTATTTTCATTTAATAAATATTTATTGACTGCCTACTTTGTGTCAAGAACTGGAAATACAAAGATCAGTACGAGGGGGCTCCAGCCCTGATGGAGTTTAGTCTATTTTAGGGGAGTCGTATTAATCAAACAAATGTGTAATTGTATTAAATGCAAAGAGTACAAGTGGAAAAGGAAACTTTGTTTACATACTTATTATTCATACCTCCTAACTAGACTATACGGTTCAAAATCAGGGATTTTATCTTTTTTCTTCCTGTATTCCCAGTACCTAGAACACAATAGCCTCTCAGTATGTTTGTTGAGTGACTACATGGATAAACCATCAGACAAGCTCTCTTGTTGATTAGAGAGGGCTGTTTCATGGTGCTTGGACAGAACGACAAGATCTTGGGACAAAGAACCATCTCTACACCCAGTGAAATTTCTAAAGGGGAAGCTCAGTCTGGATCATTTCACTTACAGCTGAGAAGTATGCCTGGGAAACTTCTTGAAATAAAGCAAGAGGACATTCTGCCTTTTATGGAGAGCCTGAAACTATCCTGTTTCTTTGTGGAAGCGGTCCACAAAAGGAGCAAAAAAGCTTACCTTTGTTTTTGTGACTGAAATGCTATTAATCATTTCATTTTTTTCCTTTTTTCTGCCTCCCAATACTCATTTATTTTTTTAAATATTTGTTTATATTTATCCCACACTATTGTGATGACTTGTAAAAATGAAGGTTCAACCTAATACTCCCAGAAGGTTCCTATTCTAATGGTTTTTATCTTAGCATGATAACTACAGTTATTGCATGTTTTATTACATATATATGCCAGGAACGTTGACTAGGAAATGAATTTCTCAAATTCAAATTTTAAGTAGCATTGATTTCCATTAAAGAAAGAAACCACAGAAGGAAATCATAGGGTAAGAAACTTACCAAAGAATTGATTAATATGATTGTATCCCTTTATATGCTTCTGTTATCCAATTCCAGGACCTCCCTTTACCTTTTTTTTTTTAATGTTAGTCACCATACAGAAATCCCCAGTTTTTGATGTAAACTTCCATGATTCATTACTTGTGCGTAACACCCAGGGCACCACGCAATACGTGCCCTCCTTAATACCCATCACCAGCCTATCCCATCCCCCCCCGAAGCCCTCAGCTTGTTTCCCAGATTCATTCCCCCTTTCTGTTTACCCCCCATTTTCTTCTTCCCTTTCTTCTCCTACCGATCTTCCTAGTTCTTATGTTCCATAGATGAGAGAAACCATATGATAATTGTCTTTCCCTGCTTGACTTATTTCACTTAGCATTATCTGCTCCGGTGCCATCCATGTTGCAACAAATGTTGAAAAATCCTTCTTCTTGATAGCTGAGTAATATTCCATTGTATATATGGACCACAACTTCTTAATCCAGTCATCTGTTGAAGGGCATCTCGGCTCCTTCCACGATTTAGCTATTGTGGACATTGCTGCTATGAACATTGGGGTGCATATGACCCTTCTCTTCACTACGTCTGTATCTTTGTGTAAATACCCAGTAGTGCAATGGCTGGATCCTAGGGTAGCTCAATTTTTAACTTTTGAAGGGACCTCCACACTGTTTTCCACAGTGGCTGTACCAACTTGCATTCCCACCAAAAATGTAGGAGACATCCCCTTTCTCCACATCCTCTCCAACAATTGTTATTTCTTGCCTTGTCCATTTTGCCCATTCTAACTTGGCATAAGGTGGTATCTCAGTGTCATTTTGATTTGAATTTCCCTGATGGCTAATGATGTTGAACATTTTTTCATGTGTCTGTTAGCCATTTGTATGTCTTCATTGGAAAAGTGTCTGTTCATGTCTTCTGCCCATTTTTTGATTTGTTTATTTGTTTCTTGTGTATTGAGTTTGAGAAGTTCTTTGTAGATCTTGGATACCTGTCTTTTATTTGTAGCATCATTTGCAAATATATTCTCCCATTCCATGGGCTGCCTCTTAGGTTTTTTTTTTGACCGTTTCCTTGGCTGTGCAGAAGCTTTTTACCTTGATGAAGTCCCACAAGTTCATTTTTTCTTTTGTTTCTCTTGCCTTTGGAGATGTGTCATGAAAAAGTTGCTGTGGCCAATGTCAAAGAGGTTGCTGCCTATGTTCTCCTCTAAGATTTTGATGGATTCCTGTATCACATCGAGGTCTTTCATCCATTTGGAGTTTATTTTTGTGTATGGTGTGAGAGAGTGGTCAAGTTTCATTCTTTTGCATGTAGCTGTCCACTTTTCCCAGCACCATTTATTGAAGAGACTGTCTTTTTTCCACTGGATGTTTTTTCCTGCTTTGTCAAAGATTCGTTGCCCAAAGAGCCAAGGGTCCATTTCTGGGTTCTCTGTTCTGTCCCATTGGTCTATGTATCTGTTTTTGTGCCAGTACCATGCTGTCTTTCTGATCACAGCTTTGTAGTACAACTTGAAATCCGGCATTGTGATGCCCCCAGCTTTGTTTTTCCTTTTCAACAATTCCTTGGCGATTCAGGGCATTTTCTGGTTCCACACAAATTTAAGGGCTGTTTGTTCCAGTTCTTTGAAAAATGTCATTGGTATTTTGATCAACATGGCATTGAAAGTGTAGATTGCTCTGGGTAGCATAGACATTTATCTAAGTTAATTCTTCCGATCCATGAGCATGGAATATTTTTCCATCTTTTTGTGTCTTCTTCAGTGTCTTTCAAGAGTGATTTGTAGTTTCTAGAATATAGATCCTTCACATCTCTGGTTAAGTTAATTCAGAGATAATGTATGATTTTTGGTGCTATTGTAAATGGAATGGATTCCCTAATTTCCCTTTACCCTTTATTCTACTTATGCACTTTTCCAAATCATAATAACTCTTCCCATGCTTGGTGAGTAACTAACTCTATACTTCAATCACATGCTCACCAAGGATAGCACTTAGTTTGATTTCCCAGGATGATATTTCTTGTGTATGTTCATATCAAAAAGAAGAAAGAAAGAAGTTGTAATTCTTGGAAATCTTAACAATTGTATCTTCTATCACCGTAATTAAAATGACACTTGGGTTTACACAGTGATTAACACAGTGGTTCTCAACTTTGGTGGCACATTGGAATCCACTGGGCGGTTTATCAAACACTGATGTCTGGGATCTACTCCTAAAGATTCCTATTTAATTTGTTTGAAGTAATATCTGGGCACTGGGACATTAAAAATTCCTCCAGATGATTCTAAAGTTTAAGCAATAGTGAGAAATACTGCTTTATATATTTGATTAACTTGACACAATTCAACAGGTGACTTTCTGAATCCATAAATTTGAGAACATACCCTGAAGTAACTGGAATTAAACCAACTTTTGAAGTGTCTTCCAACCAGCAACATGGGTATATGTGCCCCAAGATAGCATGAGAAGTACTCGTTTCTCCCTCGTACTATCAAGGCTTTAGAAAAATAAAACGCTCTCGAAAATGTCTTTTAAAAAATTGTTTTTACATTTTCAGTGATGTATAACTCTCACTTTGAGAGATTATAAGAATTAAAGGAAGACGGACAGATAGAAGTATCATTAACTTCAAGACTCTGAGATATTTCCTTGCAATCGCTTCCAAAGTGAAGATGGGCAACAGCTGTGTTTGAGTTGTTATATGGTCCATGTAGCAGCCTCTACTGTTTAACACTTTGTGCCCCCCTCATATGACACAACACCAGTACAGTTCCATTGAGCCAGTTTTCTAATAGGTAGCTGGGCCTTTAGATCTATCTGTTCATGACTCATCTTAAATAGTGCAAGTCAGGAGCAGCTTTACAAAGTAGCACAGTAATAAATTTAATATCATCACTTTTCATCTAGGTGACAGTGACCAAGCCAATCAAGAAAGTATAAGTGGTGGTCACCTCTGAAACTTTAAGAATTCTGGTGACTCCTTTTAAGTCTGTCTTGGTTGTTTCTCTCACTGGCTCTCTGTTCCTCAATGTTATGCTATTGGTACGCAATCCTAGGGGAGTGGAGGGCTGATTATACTTTTAGATCATCAACAACATTTTTCCATCTCAGTCAGCACACCCTCTCAGAATCCTTTAATTTCCCAACTCCCCCATCATGGGGTTGACTACCACAGCTTGCTAGAATAGTCACTAGGAAGAAAACCTAGCAAGGGCTCTCAAGAATTGCTCAAGGTCATAAGACCATGTCCTGTGAAGCAAGGCTAATGGAACTGAAATTATATATGTTAAAGAAGGAAAGGATAGGAGAAAGACTATTAAGTGAAGGTGGCATGCTTGGTAACAGTCATGGAAGCTATGTTAAACAGCATCTAAATGTTTTGTTTTTGTTTTTTGGTTTTTGGTTTTTGTTTTTGTTTTTTTGCAAATACTTTAATGGGCTGAAATTGCCAAAGGAAAGATATTCTATATTGGGGTTTAAAGGAAATATTATAGGTGATATTGAAGGACAGAATTAAAGGTGATCTGTCCCCTTTCCACTTCTGGATTATTTGGTATATATAACATGGCACTTATTATATGAAGCCTAGAAGTTAATTAGTTTTATATCTATGCCCCACCCTGTATTCTGGATTTCCTGAAAGCAGGTATTTTTTTGTACTCATTTTTGTACTCTCAGGTTCAGGCACATAGTAGGTTCTCAACAACTGAATGAAGAGTACATGAACAAAAGAACAAACTCTAGCAGTAAGTAGCTTTACAAAATGGAAATGTTTTTTGAGAAAAAAATATAGATTCTTATTCCTTAGGATATAAGGCTTTTAAGCTGTAAGGGCAGATTTAATTTTCTATTTGAGCACTAGAGAGGAAGAGAATACATTATAAAATCTTAGAATGTTCATTCATTCACTCACTCATTCATTCATTCAACAAATATTTATTGAGCCCCCAATAGTTTTCAAACACTGTTCTAGGCACTTGAAACATATCAGAAAACACAATACACAAAATACCTCCCTCATGGAGCTCACATTCTAGCAGATAATAAATTAGAAGGCAGTTATATTTGTGTTCCTCACTTCTACCTGCCCTCTGCTAGAATATTTGGGATACTTAAGTTCAGAGGAGGAGTTAGTGAAGTTTTGAGAGCTCAGAAAAGATGGCAATCATAGAGTCTTTGGTGTAAATTTAAAGCTAAATTTGATATAGCTAGGCCCATGAAGAAAAGCTTTTAATAGTCCAAGCTATGAACTACACAGAAATTTAATGAGAAATTTGACTACAAGGATAAAGAAGAGAAAGCAGCACATTGAGGCACCTAAAAGAATGGAGAAAATGAAAAGGAAAAGTACTTAGTTATTCTAAGATTAGGGAATAGATAGGAAAATGTATAAGCATAAGGAGTAGAATTAAGTTTAGAACATTTATATTGGCTGTGTTCATAAGGACATGTTATTGTCTCCATTTCAACATTCCTGCTTCAGCTGGGCTTTGTCAGCTTTTGTCACTTCTGCTTTGCTCCCAGACCAGTGAAATAGAAAAATTTGGTTTAGTCAAGTGTTCTCAACCTCTGTGGTCAGTGAAAGCCCATGAACTAGCAGGACACATAGCTACTCTTGGTTCAGTCCGGAAATATCCCAGAACAGAACATGAGGGGTTCCACTTCCACTTTCTAGACCCTAAAGCAAAGCAACAGTCTGGGTGTGAAAGGTGATGGCTGTGCAAGGGACTAAGGGGATGTACCAGGGAAAGTATTCACTCTCTACTTGAATTAATCTGGACAGTGTTGTGCAATATGAAAGAACACAAATTTGGAATCACCCAGAACAGGGTAAGATTTCTGGTTCCACAGTGTGACTCTGAGCAAGTTACTTAACTTTAGAGCCTCTGTTTTATCTATAAAGTGATGCTAACTGACAAAGTTGGGATAATATATATAAAAATACTTAGTTTTCAATAATCTTTAAGATCAGAGATCTAAGGCTTTTTCCATCTAGGGACCTCCTTTGCACATTACCAGATACTCTGCTCCCCATAGGAAAATTTTAGACAGTATCTCCTGACCTTGATTGCTACTCTGACAGTTGTCAAACCATTATCTAAATGTGGGTTGTCTATTTTTTCTTTACCATTTTTCTTGATTTCAGAAACAATGCATGAAAATGATTAAAAATTAGAACACTACAAAGCAGACTGATATTTATTGAGCATTTACATGCATTTTCCATTGTATCTTCAAGAAAGAAAGCCTTATGAAATATGTACATTTTTAATTCTCTACATATGAGAAAACTGAGTTTAGAGAGATGAAATAACTCACATAAGGTCCCATGCCTTAGTGAGTAGCAGGTCTAGGATTAAAATACAATCCTTTTCCTTTGTAGAAAATGAAAGCCCCCCATTAATCCACCCCATAGAGTAGTTTGTCATTTTCCCCACACAGAATTGCCTTATGTATATATTAACCTATCATTTAAAGAGATTCATTATACATTCTCTTTTTAAATATTCCTTCTTTAATTAAGAATATGTTGTAAACATCTTTTGTATCTGAACATACATTATAGATATATTCCATATTTTTTAAAAAGATTTTATTTATTTATTTGACAGAGAGACAGCCAGCAAGAGAGGGAATACAAGCAGGGGGAGTGGGAGAGGAAGAAGCAGGCTCCCAGCAGAGGAGCCCAATGTGGGGCTTGATCCCAGAACACCGGGATCACGCCCTGAGCCGAGGGCAGACGCTTAATGACTGAGCTACCCAGGCGCCCCAGATGTATCCCATTCTTTTTAACAGCTTCATGGTATTCTTTATTATATTGATAAACTATAATTTATTTAAACAATTCTAAGTTATAATTCATATCTATGGACTTATTCTCTTCCATATTGATAGACATTTAAGTTGCTTCTAATTTTTACCTATTATAATCAATGATACAATAAGGATCCTTGCTTGTATTTCATTTTACACTTGTCTAAAGTTTTCTATAGAATGATATCCTAACACTTTAGTAAATATGCTTTTCCTAAATCCTGATAGATATTGCCAAATTGTCTTCCAAAATGGTGGCACCAGTCTACACTCTGGCCATCTCTGTGGAAGAATGCCTCTTCCCCCATACCTCCAGCAACAATGGGCAGTATCAACTGTTTTTCTTTTTTGTCTGTTGCAAGTGAATTTTAGCATATTCCTATGTGTTTATTAGCTAAATGCATTACTTCTTGTGCAAGTTATCTCCTAATGATTGCTCATTCTTTCATTGTTTCATTTAAATTATTTTTATTTATTTGTAGGTGCTATAATATACAATGGATATTTTATGATATTTTCAATGTTTTAGTTTTGTCTGATTATTAAAGTAATGCATATTTTACAGTCAACTATAAAAATTGGAAAATAATGAAAAGTAACAAGGATAAAAATTTAAGTCTACCAATTAAAAGCAAGTATTTGATGTTTATTTTCCACATGTATAATTAGAAAAATAAATTATTTTGAAAATATGATCATTGGGAAAAATGAAAACTTAAAAAAATTAAACACTATATGTAAATCCATCGTATTTTTCAAATTATGACCTATATGGAGTTTCACAATCTGCTTTATTCACATTGCATTGTAAACGTTTTCCCAGGCCATTAAAAATTTTTTCAAAAACTGTAATGAAATTTTCAATAGCTTTATTGAGACATAATTTGCAGACCACGAAGTTCACCTATTTAAAGTGTACAATGGTTTTTAGTATATTCACAGAGCAGTGCAACTATCATCATAATTGATTTTAGATTATTTTAATAATCTCAAAAAGAAACCTTATACTCATTAGCAGTCACTACTCAGTACCCTTTGTCTCCCAGCCCTAGGCAATGACTAATCCATTTTCTAATTCTGTAAGTTTGCCTATTTTTTTAATGAAGTTTTAATGTTGGTTTATTTTTTTTAAGATTTTATTTTTTTATTATTTTTAATAATATTTTTTATTATGTTATGTTAGTCACCATACAGTATATCCTTAGTTTTTGATGTAATGTTCCATGATTCATTATGTTGGCTTATTTGTTTCTACCTACCAATATGGACATAGACACCTTCTTGAAATCTTTCAGATGGCTTGTGTCAGGTAGTGTAAACTTCTACTTAATACAGTGGAAATTTTATTTCATAGTGTGCAATTACATAGTTTTAGGTATATCCTAGGTCAAATATTTTCCTAAGGCAAAACAACTGCTCAAGTCTGGAGGTTGAAGTCTAGCATATTAGTCAAGGATAGAGGTGCTGAAGAGAAAGTCATCCATCCACACAAAAGTGGTCCTGCTTCACCTTGAACCCCCTTATTTTCCTCCAATTCTTTCTATAGAAGACCTACCAAGTCTTCAAAATCCATTTCAAATCCTACCTCAAACCTTTTCCCCACTCTTTAGGGATTTAATCCTTCATTCCCCTGTAGTACTTTAAACTACCAGTTACAGCATATTTCACATTCAATTTGGTTAAACTTAACAGATAATAAGTATCTGGCATATACCAGGCCCTTGGCTGGGACCAGAATTATACAAGTGAAACTCATAGTATAAGACACAATATTGGATAAGGGTAGCCAGAACATGAATTCTGGCTACAAACTGCATAGGTTCAATTCTGAGTTCTGCTTCAAATTTACAATGGAACCTCACAAATGTTATCTACATTCCCAAAGCCTTACCTTGTCATCTGTAAAATGTGAATAAAATTAGTACCTTCATCATAGCATTGTTGTAAGGGTTAAATAAAGGAAACAATCCTTATAAGATAACTAATACAAACCTGACAACAAGTCAGTAATCAAACCTTTTGGAGAAATAAATTGGAATTAAACTGAAAGTCTACTCAGAAGGGGTCTAGGAGAAAGACTGGCAGGCACAGCCTGTTACTGATCTTCCTCAGCATTGGGATATGAGTGTCTATTGCTTAACTCTCCAAGTCAGTGGGTAGAGTGGGTGGGAGTAAGAAACTCATGAAATTTGGACAGTGTGTTTATATCACATCCACCCACTCACAGTCACCACAATTGTTTCACTTCCTTTTTTTTCTGTCACCTTAAAAACCAGAGCTCAATAAATTTTGGGTTTTATTGTGCTTGTTTCATTTTTCCCCCATTATGTGTACATGCATTTAACCAATGGATCCAGACTTGATTTTCAAGTGCACTCTTGGTTATTCCAGGAGATTAATCAATTCTAGTAGCTTTAAAGGATGAGGCAAGCTCAGGGTCCCCTACTACTTGCCGTCTTAACTCCACACCCCACTGGCTTTATATTTGAGAGAGAGAAACCAGAGTCCAATAAGAACAAAGTAGTTCTACTCTGACAAGTCTAAACGGGGCTTCTCCCAAATACATTTCTGAGGGTGATTTAGCAAAACCTTCAGATTTAGGGGATGTAGCAGCATGCATGGCAGTATGATGCAGTTTAAAGCAGTCTGAGTTCTAATCCTGTCTCTGACACTGATTTCACTGTGTAGCCTTGAAAAAAATTCCATTCTCTTTCTAGTCTTCAGTTTTCCCCACCTTTGTACAGTTGAGGCAACATAGGACCCATGGTGACTCACAAGATTCTCTAGGCTCTGACTCTGTGATTCTAAGTATGGGTCTGGAAATGGTGGCAAAGGAGGGAGTTGGATGTACTATAGGAACTCTTGGTTCACCATCCTTGGGTCTCTGCTCCCGTCTCTCCTCTATTCTCCTCTTTTCTCCTGTCCTCTCCTCTCCTCAAAGGTAGAGGCTTCACCTCCCATGTTTTCACCATCATCTGTCTGTAAATGATTTATCAAAGATCTCCCTCTAGCTATGACCTCTCATCCTGCCATATTCTCCCTAGGAGGACATCTCAATGCATCACTCTATTTCCACATGACTAGTCTCAAACTATCTTCTGCTAAAAATAGCAGAGTTCTATTTGCGGCCCTATTGTTGCCCAGGACATCTGGATCTACCCCATGAGATTATCTGTGCTTTCAATTTAACTATGATTCCCTCTGACACAGACAAATTCTAGCCACTCTTCTTTACCTAGTCTCTGGCATCCACTCCTTCTACTCTGATTTCACTGCCACCATCCTACATTTGCTCAGTTGTTGCATAATCATCCAGACTAGAGTCTAACTGGAGAAGCCAGGGAAATCCATTTAGAACACAAATCAGATCATGTCATTTCAAGCATGTTCAGATCCCTCCAATCAGTTCCTATCTTAGAACAAAAGCTAACATCCTTTAAATGACCTACAAGACCCTGCAGGATCTACTCTCCCTCAACCATCCCCGTCCCCACATATCCTCTACCAGTTTTCCCCTTGACTCAGTTTGCTCTAACCACAATTACTTAAACATGCCAGGCAAGCTTCCTCCTCAGGATCTCTCCATTTACAGTCCTCCATTCCTGGAATAATTTTTCTCCAGATATCTTCCAAGCTTGATCCCTTCACTTTATCAAATCAAGTTACCACAAACTCAATGACTTAAAACAATGCAGATTTACTATTTCACAGTTCTAGAGGCCAAAATTCTGCCATGGATATTACTGAACTAAAATTAGGATGTCAACAGGTCCACATTCCTCTCTGGAGACTCTAGGGGATAACTTATTTCAGCTTTGACCTGTTCAGCTTTTAGAGGCCACCCACATTCTTTAGCTAATGACTTCCTTCTTTTATCTTCAAAACCAGCAATGTTTTACCTCCCTGTGCTTTTTATCCACAGTAACATTTTCATCTAATTCTGACTCTTCTGCCTCCCTCTTCCACTTTTAAAGACCTTAGTGATTGCATTGACACCACCTGGATAATCCAAAATAATCTCAGTGTTGATTGAGCTGTTGATTAACAACCTTTACTCCATCTGTAAATGTAATTCTCCCTTGCCACGTAATTTAACATATGCACAGATTCTGGCAATTAGTGGACATTTTGGAGGGCCCAGTATTCTGCCTACTACACTCTCTGTCTCATGGCGCTTCTTTATTTTAACCTCGTGGTACTCATCACCACTTGTCACATTATATTCAATACTTATATTTTCTAGTTAAACATGCGTATAATCAAAACAATCATTTATGGAACATAAGAAGTAGGAAGATCGGTAGGAGAAGAAAGGGATAAAGAAAGGGGGGTGGTAAACAGAAGGGGGAATGAACCACGAGAGACTGTGGACTCTGGGAAACAAACTGAGGGCTTCAGAGGGGAGGGGTGGGGGAATGGGATAGGCTGATGATGGGTATTAGGGAGGGCACGTATTGCATGGTGCACTGGGTGTTATATACAAGTAATGAGTCATGGAACTTTACATCAAAAACTGGGGATGTACTGTATGGTGACTAACATAATACAATAAAAAATATTATTAAAAAAAACAAATAGTTACTCAATGCTTTCTAAGACATTTCCCCTTTTTCAGAGACAATTATTTTCAACTCTTTTAACTGATCTTTTGGGGGTTTTGACTTTATAATTCTAAATAACATCTTTATATTGTTATTCCTCCTTTCATCTTTTATATACAATGAGAATCGAGCTCTCATTCACTCCCTTACTTCCACTCATGTCAATCCTGTACATACACACTGATGCATATTTCGTGTTTTCCCATCCTTCTTTCCTTTCCCTTCCTTCATAGATAATTTTAGTGGTGAAAGTAAGATTCAGGGTTTATGTTGCTGAACCTTCATGGCTAATCCATAGTGTATATTTTACTTTTAATTTCCATATTTTGGTTATTTGTTTAATATGGATTTCTTTCCACTAGACACTAAGCTTTATTTCTGTTTGGTTCACTGTTATATTCCCAGTACCTGGTACAGAATCAGAAGCATTGAAGGTACATAATAAACATTTGTTCAGTATCTACTATGTGCCTAGTCTCATGCATGGGTTCTTGTACCAGACCTTCTGAAGCCTGACCTAGCAAGGCCTTTAATGACAAACTAGGTCTGTGATTTTCAAACTATTCAAGTTATAGACCCCTTTCAGACAAATGACATGTTAGAACCCCAATAGATCTAGCAGATAAAATCAAAGTTGTTCTGGTAAATGTGGGTTTAGGTAATTGAAATCAAGCTCTCTGAAGGAAAGAAGAAAAAGAAGAAGGAGAAAAGAAGAAGAAGAAGAAGAAGAAGAAGAAGAAGAAGAAGAAGAAGAAGAAGAAGAAGAAGAAGAAGAAAAAAGCAGCAGCAGCAGCCCTGGCTGATGGCATTCACTGATTTTTGTCATGTAAACTTTTCCACCATAGTGGATTTTGAATTACCAACATGATGTCACTAAACATGGATTCAGGATGAAATGGTCATAATTAGCTCTTTGGATTCAAGTTGGTTCCAGTACCCATTGGTTAAAATAGTCACCTAAACCTCCCAATTCCCCCTACAGTGACACTCTTACAGGACCCCTAGAGGTCCCCATAATGTAGCTTAAAAATCCATGGGTGAATATGACATTGTTAGGATACAGATGGGAATACTGAGGCCAAGAAGGAGATGAATCCAGGCCTCCCAATGCCCATTCCAATGCTCTTTCCACTATTAGGCTGACAATAGTCTAATAGTCTCCCATTACCTTGCCTTCAATTTTCCCACCTTATTCCATTGATATTCTGCCAACAGATTTGGCCCTGAAACACCTCTTGCAGCAGCAGCAGCAGCAGCAGCAGCAGCAGCAGCAGCAGCAGCAGCAGCAAGTGCCAGCTGCACTCTAAAACCTTCTAGAGCTGCCATAGAAGCCTATAAGGTCAAGTTGAGGCATCTTGGCTGGATTTTCAAGATCCACCACAATGTGGCCAAGCTTTTCTTGTCCTTACTTTTTTTTATATACAGCAAGCTAAAATCTAATTTTATCCCTCTTTACCAGAATTCTTCTTACCCTTGCTGCCACTGGACTTTCGTTCTCTCTCTCCTTACTTCTTACCTGGAATTCCTTCCCCTTTCTCTTTGCCTCATTAATGCTGACTAAATTTCAGGTCCCAGCCCACATTCCAGGTTCTTCCCAAAGATCATTGAAGTCCATGGGGTTTGTTATCACCTCTGTACTCCCATTATGCAAATGAGATTCTGTTATTCTCCTGTTCCTTAGTATGTGAGATCTGTTATTGTTAGTTTGCTTTTAAACAACTCTGCCTATCTTTTTTATGTACCTTTGGGTTAATGTTTATATGTGTGTATCTGCGTGTTTACGTTAGTGTTTATATGCTTATATGCATGTGCTGTCTGATTTTGTTCTGCTTGGGTGCATAGATCTGTGTTTCAATGCTTTTTGGGTGTCTGTGCATGGCTATGTATATTTGTGTGTCTTTGTGACTATTTTGTGTGTTTGTGTGCTATGTATCTCTGCATGTACATTTTGTGTATTGTGTATAAATGTACTAATATTTTATGTCTATGGCATTTCATATGTGTGTGTGTGTGTGCATGTGTGTTTCTGTGCTTCTTTGTTTATACATGCACATGCATACAGGAAGGGATTCAATTAATGTTGTCTGTCTTTCCAAACTTTTTCCAAGAAGGTAAGTTAAGGAGGTACAAATAGTCACAGAGTCACAATGACCTCTGAATACCAGGCCTCAAAGGATATGGGCCATTTTACCTGCTGCTCACCCACAGTCTGTGAGTTCCTACCATACACACATACCATCAACTCGGGAAGCACTGGGTTTGAAGATAAGGAAAAAGCGAACTCCCTAGATTAAGGTAACTATGCATCTCCCCTCTCTGCTTCTTTTCAACCACGATATCATTCTTGGCTCAGTTCAAGGATAGCTCTAGGGAATCGAAGAGTAAGGCACAGACTTTGGAAATAGACTAACATGAATTGAAAATCTCCTTTCTGACAATTAACAGCTGTGTTACTGTGTGAAGTTCCCTGGGTGTCTCTAGACCTTTAGTTACATCAACTAAAAAAGGCATTCATAATGTCTTTCTTGCAAGGTACAGCCTAAGTTACAGTCCACAAATAATATGCTCAGCTCAGAACAGAAGTTCTGAAAATGGTTTTCATATTACTACCTCCAGAAAGTCTTTACACACTGTTTACTAGGTGCCATCTAAGCCACAAGATTTAAAGCTCAATTAATAACCCACCATGTATCACCATGTACGTGTGTGTGTGTGTGTGTGTGTGTGTGTGTCCATTGGTGTGCCCATACATGTGTATCTTGACTCTATCTCTATTAAAATCTCACTAAACCAGGGTTCATGTCTAAAATTTATTCTCTCTCTCTTACAATATCCAGAGAAGGTCTGTAAATACTTCATAAGTGGTCACTAAAGGCAGGATAGGAACAGAATAGATTGATGCTTAACAGTATCATTTTTGGAGCACAAAGAAATGAGTTGGGATCTTATCTAGGCAGCTTCTTTTTTTAAAGATTTTATTTATTTATTTGACAGAGAGAGACAGCCAGCAAGAGAGGGAACACAAGCAGGGGGAGTGGGAGAGGAAGAGGCAGGCTCCCAGCATAGGAACCTGATGTGGGGCTCAATCCCAGAATGCCAGGATCACGCCCTGAGCCGAAAGCTGACACTTAATGACTGAGCCACCCAGATGCCCCTATCTAGGCAGCTTCTAAACAGATATGTGATTTCATGATTCTGAGCTTCAGTCTCATTTGTAAAATGGTAATTTATTCAACTCATTCATTAAAAATAGTGTCTATGACTGTCTATTATATGTCAAGCACTGTTCCAGGCACTGGGGATATGGCAGTGAACATGTGATACAAAACTTCTTCCTTTCATAGTATTTATATTCTAGAATGGGAAACAAACAATAAAAAAGTAAACCAGGAAACATACAATATGCTAAGTAGTGGTGAATTGTATAAAGAAAAAAGAAAGCAATGTAAGAGAGTAAAGAGTAACAGAATAAGAGTCCACAGCTGCACTGAAATAGAAAGTGACTCAGACACAGTAGCAGGGAGTAGGCAAAACAGAATACTCTACTGAAGAGCCCAGTTCTGGTGAAGAAAGGACATGACACAGCAGGGCACTCCAGTACCTCTTCTTCATAAAATCACTACTTTCAAGAGAAGAAGGCATAGCTGACTTTCTTAACACAGAGAAACAGAGAAGCAGACAAAATGAGGAGACAGAAAAATTTATTCCAAATTAAAGAGCAGGACAAGGCCATGGCCAGAGATCTAAGAAAAACAGATACAAATTTGCCTCATGGCAAATTCAGAGCAATAATCATAAAGATACTCACTGGATTGAGAAAAAAGTGGAAGACATGAATGAGACTTTTAACACAGAGATAAGGCTAACATATCAGAGATAAAGGTCTAAATACATTAAATGAACAAAACAAGTAATCAAATGAGTAGCAGTATGGAAGAGGAATGAATTAGTGACCTAGAAGACAGAGTAATGGAAATTAGTCTGAATTACAAGCTGAAAAAAAAGAGAGAGAGAGAAAAAGGAATTGCTCAAAATGAGAATATACTTAGGGAATTCAGTGACACCATCAAACATACTAGCATTCATATTATAGAAGTTCCAGAAGAAGAAATGGGGGGCAGAAAATTTATTTGAAGAAAAAGTAGATGATAACTTCCTTATGTGGGGAAGGAAACAGATATCCAGATCAAGGAGGTACAGAGAACCTCCATCAAAATCAACAAAAGCAGATCCACACCAAGACATACTGTAATTAAATGGGCAAAATACAGTGATAAAGGAAAAATATTGAAAAGCAGCAACAAAAAAGAAGACAGTAACTTACAAGGGAAAACCCATAAGGCCAGCAGGGCACTTTTTAGTAGAACTTTGCAAGCCAGAAGGGAGTGGCATGATATATTCAAAGTGCTGAATGGGAAAAATTTGCAGCCAACAATACTCTATCCAGCATGGATATCATTCAGAATAGGAAAGATAAAGAGTTCCCAGACAAACAAAACAAAACAAAACAAAACAAAACAAAACAAAACAAAAACTAAAGGAGTTCATGACCACTAAACCAACTTTGCAAGAAATATTAAAAGAAACTTTTTGAGTATAGAGGAGAGACCAAAAGTAACAGGAGAAAGGTAAGAAACACAAAAGCAGTAAAAATGAATTTGTCTATAAAAAGTCAGGCAAGGAATTCACACACACAAATATATATATATATATATATATATATATATATATATATATATATATATATATAAACATATACCTAAAATGCAGGGAGGAAAGGGAAAAGCAATGGTTCAAACTTTAACAACCATCAATTTAATATAGACTCTTTGCAGAAGAGGTTGTATACAAACAAAATGGTAATCATATATCAAAAACAACTAATAAATATGCAAAGAATAAAGAGAAAGAAAAATACATCACTAAAGAAAATCAGCAAAACATGAAAGAGAGAAAGAAAAGAAAGGACCAGAAAAAAATCTCCAGAAACAATGACAAAACAAGTAATAAAATGGCAATAAATACATATCTATCAATAATTACTTTAAATTTAAATGGACTAAACGCTCCAATCAAAAGATGCTAGGTGTCAATAAAAAATCAATTAAAAAAAGCCAACACCAAGACATATTGTAATTACGTTTGTTAAATATAATGATAAGGAAAAAATCTTAAAAGCAGCAAGACAAAATAAGTCCCTAACTTGCAAGAGAAGACCCATAAGGCTAGCTGCAGATCTCTCAACAGAAACTTGGCAAACCAGAAGAGAATGGCATAATGTATTCAAAGTGCTGAATGGGAAAAATCTGGAGCCAAGAATCCAGGAAGGCTATCATTCAGAATAGAAGGAGAAATAAAGAGTTTCCCAGACAAAGAAAAACTAAAGGACTTCATGACCACTAAACCAGACTTCTAAGAAACATTAAAAGGGATTCTTTGGTGCAAAGAAGAGACCAAAAGTAACACACACAAAAAAGGATGACAAACAAGTGTTAAAATGGCAATAAGTACAGATCTACCAATAATTATTTTGAATATAATCCAGTTAAATACTCCGATCGAAACATAGGGTGTCAGAATGGATTTAAAAACAAGACCCATCTATATGCTGCCTATAAGAGACTCATTTTAGACCTAAAGACACCTGCAGATTGTAAGTGAGGGGATGGAGAAACACTTATCATGCAAATGGATGTCAAAAGAAAGCCAAAGTCACGATAATTATATTGGACAAACTAGACTTTAAAATAAAGACTGTTTATAAAGCCTGTGTCATGAATTCATTCCTATGCCACAATAAAATGTCATTGACTGAAAAAAGTAATAAAATAAAAACATAAACTATAACAAGAGACAAAGAAGGACAGCATAAGATCATTAATGGGACAATCCAAAAAGAAGATCTAACAAGTGTAAATATTTATACATCAAACATGAGAGCACCCAAATATATAAAACAATTAATACCAAACATAAAGGAACTCACTAATAATAATACAATAAGAACAGGGGACTTTGGGGAACCTGGGCGGCTCATTCATTAAACATCTGCCTTCAGCTCAGGTCATGATCCCACCATCCTGGGATCAAGCCCCTCATTGGGCTCCCTGCTTGGTGGGAAACCTGCTTCTCCCTCTCCCACTCCCCCTGCTTGTGTTCCCTCTCTCGCGGTCTCTCTCTGTCAAATAAATAAATAAAATCTTTTTAAAAAAGAACAGGGGACTTTAACACCCCACTTACATCAATGGACAGATCATCTAAAGAAAAACTCAACAAGGAAACAGTGGCTTTGAGTGATCCCCTGGATCAAATGGACTTGCCAGATATATCCAGAACATTCCATTCTAAAGGAGCAGAATACACATTATTTTCAAGTGTACATGGGACATTCTCTAGGATAGATCACATATTAGGTCAGAGATCAGGACTCAACAAATACGGAAAGACTGAAGTCAAACCATGCACTTTTTCTGACCACAACACTATGAAACTAGAAGTCAACCACAAGAAAAAATCTGGAAGACAACAAATACATGGAGGCTAAACAACATGCTACTAAACAAAGAATGGGTAAACTAGGAAACCAAGAAATAAATAAGAAAATATTTGGAAACAAATGAAAATGAAAAGACAATGTTTCAAAACCCTTAGATGCAGCAAAACTGGACCTAACATGAAAGTATATAGCAATACAGGCCTAACTCAAGAAGCAAGAAAAATTTCAAATAAACAACCTAACCTTGCACCTAAAGGAGCCAGAAAAAGAACAACAAATGAAGCCTAAAGTCAGGAGAAAGACGAATATAATAAAAATTAGAGCAGAACTAGAGGAAATAGAAACTAAAACAAACAAACAAACAAAAACAAAAAAAACAAAACAAAGAAAAATAGAACAGACTGATGAACCAGGAGCTTGTTCTTTGAAAAAAATAATAAAATTGATAAACCTCTAGCCAGACCTATCAAAAAGAAAACGTAAGGGACCCAAATAAATGAAATCACAAATGAGACAGGAGAAATAACAACCCAAACCATGGAAAAACAAACAGTTACAAGAGAAATTTATGAAAAATTATATGCCAACAAATTGGACAACCTAAAAGAAAAGGATAAATTTCTAGAAACATGAAAACTACCAAATATGAAACAGGAAGAAATAACACTTCAGAGTGTAGGGATAAAGGGTACATTCCTCAATTTCATAAAAACCATCTATGAAAAGCCTACAGCAAATATCATTCTCAATGGGGAAAAGCTGGAAGCCTTTCCCTTAAGATCAGGAACACAACAAGGATGCCCACTCTCGCCATTATTATTCAACATAATACTAGAAGTCCTTGCAACAGCAATCAGACAACAAAAAGGGATAAAAGGTATCCAAATCAGCAAAGAAGTCAAACTGTCTCTCTTCACAGATGACATGATACTCTATATGGAAAACCCGAAAGAATCCACCTCCAAACTACTAGAAGTTATAGAGCAATTCAGTAATGTGGCGGGATACAAAATCAATGCTCAGAAATCAGTTGCATTTCTATACATGAACAATGAGACTGAAGAAAGAGAAATTAGGGAATCCATCCCATTTACAATAGCATCAGAAACCATACGTTACCTTAGAATTAACTTAACCAGAGATGTAAAGGACCTATATTCTAGAAACTATAAATCACTCTTGAAAGACACTGAAGAAGACACAAAAAGATGGAAAATATTCCATGCTCATGGATCGGAAGAATTAACATAGTTAAAATGTCCATGCAACGCAGAGCAATCTACACTTTCAATGCTATCCCTATCAAAATACCGATGACATTTTTCAAAGAACTGGAACAAACAGCCCTTAAATGTGTGTGGAACCAGAAAATGCCCTGAATCGCCAAGGAATTGTTGAAAAGGAAAAACAAAGCTGGGGTCATCACATTGCAGGATTTCATTTATTTATTTATTTATTTATTTATTTATTTATTTATTTTTAATTGAATTTATTTATTTTTATACTAATATTTTTTATATTATGATAGTCACCATACAGTACATCCCTGTTTTTTGATGCAAAGTTCCATGATTCATTAGTTGCGCATAACACCCAGTGCACCATGCAATACGTGCCCTTCTTACTACCCATCACCAGCCTATCCCATTCCCTCACCCCCCTCCCCAAATGGCTAATGGACACATTAAAAAATGTTCAACATCATTAGCCATCAGGGGAATTCAAATCAAAACCACACTGAGATACCACGTTACACCAGTTAGAATGGTAAAAATTGACAAGGTGAGAAAGAACAAATGGTGGAGAGGATGTGGAGAAAGGGGAACCCTCTTACACTGTTGGTGGGAATGCAAGTTGGTACAGCCACTTTGGAAAACAGTGTGGAGGCTTCTCAAAAAGTTAAAAATAGAGCTACCCTATGATCCAGCAATTGCACTACTGGGTATTTACCCCAAAGATACAGACATAGTGAAGAGAAGGACCATATGCACCCCAATGTTCATAGCAGCATTGTCCACAATAGCTAAATTGTGGAAGGAGCTGAGATGCCCTTCAACAGACGAATGGATAAAGAGATGTGGTCCATATATACAATGGAATATTACTTAGCCATCAGAAGGAATGATTACCGAACATTTGCAGCAACATGGATGGGACTGGAGGAGATTATGCTAAGTGAAATAAGCCAAGCAGAGAAAGACAATTATCATATGGTTTCACTCATTTGTGGAACATAAGGAATAGCAGGGAGATCAGTAGGAGGAGGAAGGGAAGAATGGAGGGGGGGTAAACAGAAGGGGGAATGAACCATGAGAGACTATGGACTCCGGGAAACAGACTGAGGGTTTCAGAGGGGACGGGGGTGGGGGATTGAGCTAGGCTGGTGATAGGTATTAAGGAGGGCACCTATTGCATGGAGCACTGGGTGTTATACGCAAACAATGAATCATGGAAGTAATCATGGAACATCAAAAACTAATGGTGTGCTGTATGGTGAATAATGTAACATAATAAAAAATTTAAAATAAAGTCCAGGACACATGGCTTCATAGGCAAATTCTCCAAACTTTTAAAGAAGAGTTAATACCTATTCTCCTCAAACTATTCCAAAAAATAGAAAAGGAAGGAAACTTCCAACTTCATTCAAAGAGATCAGCATTACCCTGATGCCAAAAGCAGATAAAGACTCCATTAGAAGAGATAACATTGGGCCAGTATCCTTGATCAACACAGATGCAAAAATTCTAAATAAAATACTAGCCAGCCAAATCCAAAGATACGTTAAAAAAATATTCACTACAATCAAGTGGGATTGATTCTCTGGTTGCAAGCGTGGTTCAATATGTGGAAATCAATCTACATGATACATAACGATAAGAGAAAGAATACAAAACATATAATCGTTTCAATAGATGCTGAAAAACATTTGAAAAAGTACAACATCCATTAGTGATAAGAACTCTCAACAAAGTTTGTTTACAAGGGACATACCTCAACATAATAAAAGTCATATATGAAAAACATGCAGTTAATATCATTCTCAATGGGGAAAAACTGAGAACGTTTTCTCTCTGGTCAGGAATGAGACAGGGATGTTAACTTTTACCACTGTTATTTAACATAGTACTGGAAGTCCTAGCCATAGTAATCAGACAAAAAAAAATAAGTAAAAGACATCCAAATCAGTAAAGAAGTAAAACTTCCACTATTTGCAAATGACTTGATACTCTATATAGAAAACCCAAAGACTCTACCAAAAAACTGCTAGAAGTGATACATGAATTTGGTAAAGTTGAAGGGTACAGAATAAACATAGACAAATTTGTTGCATTCTATACATCAATAATGAAGCTGCAGAAAGAGAAATTAAGAAATCAATCCCATTTACAACTGCACCAAAAACAAGATACCTAGGAATAAACCTAACCCCAAACATAAAAGACCTGTATTGTGAAAACTATAAAATACTAATGAAAGAAATTAAGGATCAAACAAAGAAATATATATTTCATGCTCATGGATTGGAAAAAAAACATTGTTAAAATGTCTATACTACCTAAAGCAATCTACACATTTAATGTAATCCTTATCAAAACACTAACAGCATTATCCACAGAGCTAGAACAAACAATTCTAAAATTTGTATGGAGCGACAAAAGACCCCAAATAGACTAAGCAATCCTGAAAAAGAAAAGGAAAATTGGACACATTCCAATTCTGACTTCAAGTTATATTACAAAGCTGTAGTGAACAAAACACTATGGTACTTGCACAAAAAATAGACATACATCAATGGAACAGAATAGAAAACCCAGGAATGAACCCAAAACCATATGGTCAGTTAATCCTCAGTGAAGCAGAAAATAATATCCAATGCAAAAAAGGTCTCTTCAACAAATGGTGTTGGGAAAACTGGACAGCCACATGCAAAAGAATGAAACTTGACCACTTTCTTATACCACACACAAAAATGAATTCAAAATGGATTAAATACCTAAATGTGAGACAGGAAACCATCAATATCCTAGGGGAGAACACAGGCACTAACGTCTTTGACATTGGCTTTAGCAACTTCTTTCTAGATATGTTCTAAGGCTAGGGGGAAAAAAAGCAAAAATAAATTATTGGGACTTCATCAAAATAAAAACCTTCTGTGCAGCAAAGGAAACAAGCAACAAAAGTAAAAGGCAACCTACTAATGGTAGAAGATGTTTGCAAATGACAACTGATAAAGTGTTAGTATCCAAAATGTATAAAGAAATTATAAAACTCAAGACCTTCCAAAAAAAAAAAAACCACACACACACTAAATATCCCCAAAAATAATCCAATTAAAAAATGTACAAAAGACCTGACTAGACATTTTTCCAAAGAAGACATACAGATGACTAACAGACACATGAAAAGATGCTCAACAGCACTCATCATCAGGGAAATTCAAATCAAAACTACAATGAGATACCACCTCACACCCTTGAGAATGGCTAAAATCAATAACAGAAGAAACAACAGGTTTTGGTGAGGATGTGGAGGAAGTAGAATCCTCTTGCACTGTTGGTGGGAGTACAAACTGGTGCAGCCACTCTGGAAAACAGTATGGAGGTTCCTAAAAAAGTTAAAAATAGGAGTATCTTATGATCCAACAATTACACTACTAGGTATTTAGCCAAAGAATGCCAAAACACTAATTCAAAGGGATACCCGCACCTCTATTTTTCTAGAGTATCATTTACAATAACCATTTTACACCAGTTAGAATGGCAAAAATTAACAAGGCAGGAAATAACAAATGTTGGAGAGGATGTGGAGAAAGGGGAATCCTCTTACATTGTCTGTGGGAATGCAAGTGTTGGTACAGCCACTTTGGAAAACAGTATGGCAGTTCCTCAAAAAGTTAAAAATAAAGCTACCCTATGACTCAGCAATTGCACTACTGGGTATTTACCCCAAAGATACAGATGTAGTGAAAAGAAGGGGCACCTGCACCCCAGTGTTCATAGCAGCAATGTCCACAATAGCTAAACTGAAATCAGATGGGGAGACAAACCATGAGAGACTCTTGACTCTGGGAAACAAACTGAGGGTTTCAGAGGGGTGGGGAGTGGTGGGGGTTGGATTAGCCTGGTGAAGGGTATTAAGGAGGGCACTTGCAAGGAGTACTGGGTGTTATGTGCAAACAATGAATCATGGAACACTGAATTAAAAACCAATGAAGTACTGTATGGTGACTAACATAACATAATAAAAAAAATAACCAAGATATGGAAACAGCCTAAGTGTTCATCAACTGATGAATTAGGTAAAGAAGATGTGGCATTTATATACAGTGGAATATTATTCACCCATTAAAATATAATGAAATCTTGCTAGTTACAGTTATGTAGATGGAGCTAGAGAGTATTCCACTTTGGAAAACAGTGTAGAGGTCCCTTAAAAATTAAAAATAGTGCTACCCTATGATGCAGCAATTGCACTACTGGGTATTTCCCCCAAAGATACAGACGTAGTGAAGAGAAGGGCCATATGCACCCCAATGTTCATAGCATCATTGTCCACAATAGCTAAATTGTGGAAGGAGACGAGATGCCCTTCAACAGATGACTGGATTAAGAAGATGTGGTCCATATATACAATGGAATATTACTCAGCCATCAGAAAGAACGATTACCCAACCTTTGCAGCAACATGGATGGGACTGGAGGAGATTATGCTAAGTGAAATTGGTCAAGCAGAGAAAGACGATTATATGGTTTCACTCATTTATGGAACATAAGAAATAGCAGGAAGATCGGTAGGAGAAGGAGGGAAGAATGAAGGGGGGATAAACAGAAGGGGGAATGAAGCATGAGAGACTGTGGACTCTGGGAAACAAACTGAGAGCTTCAGAGGGGAGGGGTGTGGGGGACTGGGATAGGCTGGTGATGGGTATTAAGGAGGGCACGTATTGCAGGTGCACTGGGTGTTACATGCAAATAATGAATCATGGAACACTACATCAAAAACTAAGGATATTCTGTTTGGTGACTAACATAACATAATAAAAATTATTGTTAAAAAAGAGAGTATTATGCTCAGTGAAATAAGTCAGTGAGAGAAAGACAAATACCATATGATTTCACTCATATGTGGTATTTAAGAAACAAAATAGATGAACATAAGGGAAGGAAAGAAAGATTGGCAAACCAAGCAACAGACTCTTAAGTATAGAGAACAAACTGATGGTTACCAGAGGGATGGTGGGTGAGAGGATGGGTTAAGTAAGTGATGGAAATTAAGGAGTCCACTTGTCACAATGAGCACAGGGTGATGTATGGAACTGTTGAATTACTATATTGTATACCCGAAACAAATATAACATTGTTTTTTTAGCTAACTGGAATTAAAATAAAAACTTAAAAAAGTAATAATATAAAAATGTTAACAATAGAGCTACCCCATGATCCAGAAATTGCACTATTGGGTATTTACCCAAAGAATATTAAAACACTAGCTTGAAAGGATACGTGTACCCTTATGTTTATAGCAGCATTATTTACAATAGCCAAGATACAGCATGATTAATGGGATTAAGAGGATTAAATATATAAAAATATATATCTAACCATATTCAGCCATAAAAGAGAATGAAATCTTGACATTTGCAGCAAAATGGATGGAGCTAGAGAGTAAAATGCTAAATGAAATCAGTCAGAGAAAGGCAAATATAGTATGATTTCACTTGTATGTGGAATTTAAGAAGAAAACAAATGAGCAAAGGGAAAGAGAGACAGTGACAGAGAGAGAAAAGTCAAAAGCAGACTCTTGATTATAAGAGAACAAACTGATGATTACTAGAGGGGAGTTGGGTGGGGCAGGGTTAAAAAGGTGATGAAGATTAAAGAATGTACTTGTTGTGATGAGCACCATGTTTGCATGGAAGTGTTGAATTACCCTATTACGTACCTGAAACTAATATAACACTATATGTTAACTAATTGGAATTAAAATAAAAACTGCAAAAAAAAAGAAAGAGTACAATACTCACCATGAAAGATTATAACTGCCAAATGAATTAATCCATGAAAAGTGCTTAGTACAGTGCATGGAAGACTAAAAGATCAAGAGATAGTGACTATTATTTTTATAGTTGTTATTGTATGTATAGTGTAGTTTGATTTTAAAAATCTGAAATGATGTAAAAATCAAATCTAACAGTGTTCATGTTGCAATTGAGGGAGCTGAAGTTGAGATTTAACTTGCTCAAATTCTCAGAATCAAGTAGATGCAGAGCCAGGCCCTTCTCTGTTTCCTGACCTCCTCTTCAATGTTCTACTCAGGGCTACTGATCCTGCTGTAGGATTGGAATTTTTCCCCAGAGAAATGTTATGCATATTTTTTGGACATTTATCTTCACATCTAGAAGGTCCTAACAAGAAGCCAGAGGCAGTTCAAAACTACAGTCACCAGACAAGACAGAAATTGACACTAGTCCAATGAGGCATGGGGTTTCAGTTCTTCATTAGGAAAGACTGTAAAGAGGAGGTGTGTGAGTGTGTGTGTGTGTATGTGCATGTTAGGGTGTGAAATACAAAAGGGGTGCTCTCCAAAGCTGAGGGTTCTCTGTGTGAGGAACCCACTGGAAAACAATGACTGGAAGTTCAAATGAGATGGACTGAATGAAATAAACAAAAATCAAGGGACAGCCAGACAAGAGGAATTGAATCTGGGAGACAGAGGTGCTTGACAGAATTCCATGTAACAATGTCAGGGCCTGAAATGCTGGAGTCTCCTCTTAGCCTTTTCCCAGTCTCAAATCATCTGTATATAACTACCCCTTGGCAAGCATGTGGAGGAGATACTGTCTGTCCTTGGGGTCTCACTACCCCTTTCTGCAAAGCTCACCCCTCCCCTGACCAAGGCCTCTCTTATCCCTCCAATTAAAAAGAAAAGAAGCCAAGCTTAGACTTTACTTATATTTTGCTATAAATTTGTTGGATGTATGTCTCCTTTTGGAGGTGTTTATATTTTCAACGTTTAGTAGACTGTGAGCAGGGTCAAACCTAGGTGTAAAGCTGGTGAGCTTATGGTTGCTCTGGGGACTGTGAAGAGAAGCAATTAAGCTTCTTAGTAAGCCTAATGCCTCCCTCTTGCTGATTACAGATAAGTACCAATGAAAAGTCATTTAAAAGTTAACCTAATAGAGCATGCCACTACCAGGTTCAATGGGCAAGTACACTAGATGTTAAACTTAACTTTCCCTTTAAGAAATAAATAATAGAACCTAAATGAGCACTAATGGGAACACTTAACACCAAAGAGGTGGAACTATTGGAGAAAGTGATTCAAAGAGCTTCTTGAATATGAGATATGAGAGTATATATCCCCATAACAACTTTATCCGTGGGCTTGCCAATTATTTAAGTTTTAATTTGTAGAAAGCTCTTTCATACACTTAATCTCTTATACTCTGAGGCCCGTAGGTACCCACTCCCAACACCCTGTTTATTTGCATAGGTTTAACAGTATGACTGCTGAATATTGCACAGGTCAGCAATGTTGATCTCTCCTCCCTGGGCCCACCAGAAAGGAAAATATCCCCATACTGGAGGGAGAAAACTCATCCCAAAGGTCACCCCCCGAACACCTGAGTCTTGTGGAAGAAACCCAAAATAAACACAGCCTGGGAGATCAAAGACCAGAGAACACTATTGACTCCATGGAAAGTCAAGTCAACACCCTAGCAGGGGGAGGAATTGCTTCACTCACTCTGAACCTCCAATCCCAGTCAGGGAAGGGAGGGGGTACTCACATGATTTGTGCTGAAATAGGGAAGGAAGGAGAATGTGAGATGGGGCTGGGAGTCCAAGTGAAAGATATAGAGAAGGAAGGGAAGTGAGCAGGCACAGACACTGGCAGACATCAGAAGTTCAAGCCTCTTTGACAGCAGGAGGCTAGAAGAAAGGACAAAAGTGGTTCTGGCTGTGATGGGGCTCTTACTGGGCCTCCTGCTCCTGGGCCACCTAACAGTGGTCACCTATGGTAAGGCAGAAAATGGGGACCTGGTTACCACTGCTAGCACTGGCAAAAGGGTGGGGGCTCGGGATTACATGGCTACTGGGGAAAGCCTATTCCTGCTGAATAGGTGAATGTTCTCCGACAGTGCTGCAGACTCTCCTAGCTTTGGGTAGTTGAAGCCTGCTGAAGAAGCCAGGAGGTAAGTTTGGGTAGAAATTGAAAAAGATCCTCTCTTGAAAAACATCCACATGATTTTCTAGTACTTGTCACATCTCAGGGACATTAAGAAGGTGCCCAATGCCACCCAAATTCCTCCTTCATCTTCTTTCACCTGAAATTCTACCATTGTACCTTAACCCCTCTGTCTTCAGGTCTCGATCCCTGTTAAGATATATAAGCTTCAAAGAAGGAATGTTGTCTAAAAGCTAGATGGGACCTTAAAAGTAACTTAGACCCACTCTTCACTGTTATGAACAGTGCTCAAAATATCTGTTCACATACTTCCAGTGACTGAGAGTTGATGACTTTCCCAGATTATCTAGTCTATCCAGGGGCAGTTCCAAATGTTAAGATGCTCTTCCTTGTGTTGAACTAAATCCCCTTCCTTGTTGCTTCCATCCTAAGGCCCCAGCTCTGTTTCTTACAGACACATAGAACATATCTACTCCCTCCATGCTGTGACAGCCCTTTAGAGTTCTGAGGGCAGACATCATATCCCCTTTATTCATCTCTTCTCCAAGGTAAACAAGCTCTAACTCCTTCAGCTGATCTTCACAGGACTTGTTTCTCACCATCTGTGGGGTAACTCACTTCCCTATGAATATGGCCCAGTTTTTCCAGGCTGCTTGTGGGAAATTAACACTGGTTATATATCCGAAAAGAGGTCTTACTATCCCACAGAAGCATTATTTCTGTGGGTATTCCTCCATCCTCTTTTGTATCCCTGAGAATTGAGATAGACTTTTAGGTAACTCAGCCTAAGTAATAGCTAAATGAGACCCAAGATTCAACAAAGGGGTTCTTGCTGCATCTCTGCTTGTTCCATATCTTTAGAGGGAGAAACCAGATGTATGTTAGCTTGGTGTCCCTTATGTGGTCAGAAAGAACTCAGCTTTTCATAGCTGACTCAAATTATGCTACTCTATCCTGGGGCTCTGTGAGCAATCAAATTCTAGAGCCTCAAAGCTAAAAGGGATACTAAATTAAGTTGCCTGAGAGGGAAAAGAATGTTCTCCAGGCCACAGAGCATTAGTGGCAGAATTAATACTATTAATAATAGTGTTGTTGTTGTTTTTACAAATACAATATATTCATTCTCTAATATGTTTTAGAGTGTCCCTTTCTACCTTCTCTAAATCTGTTGGTTTGAGCTGATACTTACAGAGGCAAGACTGGGGCTCAGGATAACATGTTGCACATGTTAAAGTTAAATCATGTGTGTACATGTGAGTGTTCTCATGTATGTTCCATCCTCAGGCTGTGAGGTCCTCTAGACCTGGAAACAGGTCTTCCTTTTATGTGGAGTGTTTAGCACTACAAACCTGAAGCTCAGGACATACTGAATGACCAATGACATATTCCCTTTCCCTGGATCTCAGTGTCTCCAGCCAATTTATACAGTAAGGAGATCAGCTTGGCTGGCCTCAAAGGGCCCTGCCAGCTGGACAGCTCTGTAGGACTGTTACTTCACTTTTAAAAAGCTTCTAGGAGCCAGAATCAGTTGCTAGGTCAAAGACACATGTTAAAATAATCATAATAAAATAAATCTTAAACATTTTTATTTTATAAACATTATAAATCTTTTATTAACATCTATTATCTAAGCTAATCTTCTATCCAGCATCTACTGAATGCCAGCCATTATTCTAGGTGCTTTCACACCTATAAACTCATTTGATCTTCAAAATAACCCTCCATGGAAGGTTTATTATTACCTCCATTTTAATGATAATGACCTGAAGCTCAGACAGGTTTAGCAATTTACTCAGGGTCACATAGAGACATGGTGACATGGGTCACATATTAAGAGAGACCTTGGACTTGGATTGGTGTTACTCTTCTCACTACCTCGTGTGCTCCTTCACTATTCTCCTGATCTCACTAGGTGCTTCTATTCAGTGTTTCTCTAGTCTCTCTGAGAACCACAAGGATAGTTGGAAGGTATAATTCAACTCTATTGAAGTTATCTTCACATTGGAGATCAAAGTACATGATGTACAATATCTGTGTGTGTGTGTGTGTGTGTGTGTGTGTGTGATACCCTGTGCCTACCATATACTGCCTCTTTGTGATACTAATGAAGCAGGAGAAGAAAGAGGAGAAAACAAGAAAAAGAAGGAGGAAGAATAGAAGCCATATGGAAGGATGGGTTGAAGGAAGGAAAGAAGAAGGAAGGAGGGAGGTAGTAAAAGTGGCAAAAACATGTAATTCTTAGAAGTGTGGTTACTAACTCTGTCCCATGCCCCTATTCTGGAATGTAGGAGTCAAGCCTGACCTACTTTTACAAGTGACTTTCAAGATTGAGAAATTGAGACTGGCTCTTCATAGTCTTGACAGACCAGAGTGGGCTATGTGAGAATCCCCAGAAAGTTCCCAGAGAGGGTAATGCAAGCCAAACCTTGCAGTTCCCCCAAGGTCAGAGGGAAGACATACATACACATACACATAGACAAAGGCATTTTCAGCTGTTCCAGATGTCCTCACAGCAGAATGCTGTTTTGTTGTCAGCAAAAGAGTGTGAGAATGCTTTTCAGAGGAGGGGTGGGAGATTTGGGAGAGCTGGAAGAAGATCAGTGGGAAAGAGCACATTAAACTGAAAGGCTCAGATTGTTTTCATGGGGCTAAAGGCTGGTATGTGTGTGCTCGCAAGTGACACATGCATGTTCATGATGATGATATGCTGCAGTTGCATGCATGTGGAGGCCTGAACTAGCAATAGCATAGTGAAACTCACCACCATCTGGTGAAAGTTCACCACCAGCTAGAAAATGTAATTATTTAGCTTCCATTTCCATTATAGCCTATTAGCATTGAACCATCTAGGATTGGAAGGGACCTTAAAGAGTAATGCTGTCCAAAACCTAAACAAAGCTCAGAACTTCTCTCAGACTGCTTAGTTCATCAATAAACAGCTCTGATTAATTATAAAGTTCATTGTTAGGGCAAACCAAAATCTGTCCCTATTGCACTCCCATTTGTGGGTCTGAGTTCTGCTTCCTGACCAATCTGAAACTCTCCAGACACTATGTGGTGGATTTAACAACATGGACTCATGTTTATTTATTCTTTTCTACTCAAGGCTTTTATCTTGGTTAAAATATGCTAGTGATGTTCTAAGAATCCCTGGTAAGGGTACTGGCAGGAGGCCTGACTTTAGTCTCCCCACTGATAGAAGTCCTGGTACTTGGTACTTGGCAATGAATTCTGGGAGCTAAAAAGCATGCCCCCATCCTACTATCTGTTTGACTGAAGCCTGGGAATGCTGGGTTACATAACAGGCTTTTATTCAGTAATATCTCATATTACGAACCTCCTTCTTCTAGGACAGACATAAAGAAATTGTTTACATACAATCCCTCACTCCTGGTTGGAGTTAAATAAAACACAAAATCCTCAAAATATGAGCTTATGAATGAAAATTTATTTCTTAAGATTTTTTTTTATTTCAGAGAGAGAGAGAGAGAAAGAGAGAGCACGAGCAAGGAGAGGGGCAGAGTGAGAGGGAGAAGCACACTCCTCGCTGAGCAGGGAGCCCAACACAGTGCTCAATCCCAGGACCCCAGGTTTATGACCTGAGGCTAAAGCAGACACTTAACTGACTGAGCCACCCAGGTGCCCTGAATGAAAATTTCTAATTGGAAGTGATGGCTCTCTCAAAACTCCCCAAATCCTCTACCCCATGTTTACCTCCCCAGCACACCAAGGAACAATCTCCTTTTGGTCCTACTACCATTCCTACCACAGCCAGCTCTAGGATTTTATTCAGACCTTTTTCCTCTCCAGATATTTTCTTCTCCATTCCTCCTCAGGATGGAATTTTCCAATGTACCTTTGGTGAAATCTAAGAGAAACCAAAAGGGAAATGAGAAATCAGGGAAAAAAGGCCAGGCTTACAAAGTGCAGATTTCAAACTTAACAATAACTAATGATTTTGTTAAACAAGAGTACATTTCATAGAAGTTTCCACCCTCAGAATTTCCCTGTCTGTGTCCTTCCTCCCTTCCAGAGAAGAGCTTAGGGTCAGGGACCCAAATACTGAGAATTTCTGAGGGAGCAGTAGGGAATAAGCAGGGAATATGGCCCATTCTTTCTTAGCCCTGCAGCCCCCACATTTCTCCAAGTATATAATTACATAATAAAATAGCCCAGGTGCAAATATTCAGCATTTGCTCCTATGCTTCTTTTGGAAAATATTGAAAGAAGTTCTTTTTTATAGACATACAGAACTTCAGAGTTTAAAGAATCCTTAGAGATCATTCCTTTCAAACTCTCTACATTATAGAGGAAGAAAATGGGTCCTCATGGTGGAAAGTGACTTATCCAGGGTCATCTCACAGCAAGGCAGAAACAGGAACTTGAAAGGAACTTGAAACTAAAGAGAGCCCAACAGTGTTAAGAGTTGGTCTGAGGACTGGTTCTGATTGATAGGAAGGCTGGCAGAGAAAAAAAGGGCACATGGAATCCAAAAGTATGATGGAAAGAAATTTGAGAGGTGTTTCTCAGAATCCTCTTGAGGTCTGCCACTGCCATCCTAGCTCCCAAATGGGTGTGCCATCTATGTTTGCTTTCTTCCTCCTCTTCAGGCCATCCCATCCTGGAAGCACCTGAGAGTGTGACAGGGCCTTGGAAAGGGGATGTAAATATTCCCTGCACCTATGGTCCTCTGCAAGGCTACACTCAAGTCTTGGTAAAGTGGCTGGTACAACGTGGCTTGGACCCAGTCACCATCTTTCTACATGATTCCTCTGGAGACCATATCCAACAAGCAAAGTACCGGGGCCGCCTGCAAGTGAACCATGAGGTTCCAGGAGATGTGTCCCTCCAACTGAATACCCTGGAGATGGATGACCGGAGTCACTACACATG